>NW_022991998.1:0-242500 GCF_902827175.1 Gymnodraco acuticeps | reverse complement strand
AAGAAATCAACAGTCCAAAATATTTCTGAAATAAAAATCAAATAGCATTAAAAAGTAAAACATATATATATATACGTGGATGTGGAAAATATACATGTGAAAATACAACCATGCACCATGGAGACACAACACAATCTAACATGGAGCATGTGGAATAATCTCAGGTTATTCTGAGAGTTGTGGAAAGCAGAGCACTATCTCTTGATTAAATCACTGCTTTTTCTCGAGTCGGCATTGAATAAAATAATTTATGTGGATTCTATTTTAGAGGAAAAATCTCTATGCTTGAATCATTTCTAACATTCACTCTCCGTGAAAATAGACTGACATGAGTGTCCAATCATCCTCAATTTACCTCGTTAAGATGGATGCCGAGACAAACACTGAAAGCCTTTCTGATACTGTTCAAATGTAATGGTTCACACTTTATGATAAGAGCACATGAAGGAAAAAGCATGCATCTTTTCATGCACTAATCTTGGTTGCCTAAAAATGGTATTTTCATGTATAGCTTCACCCTCTTCTGTCACAAAAAAACAAGATGGTGGCTGCCAAAATGCCAAACTTGAGGCTCGAAATGTCTTAATTGTTGCATTAATCAACGGAGAGTTCATGAAGTACTACGGGGATTGAAGTCAAACATGCATTCATGATAATTTAAGTACCTTTTCCATTTGTGTAACCCTGATTTTCTTCCACAAAGCACAGGTAAACAAACCACCACCTGCTGTGTGTAATGTTGACATGCTGCCACCTCACATCCCCGTGGTATAAGAAATGGAAAACAAGAGGCGTGATTAATGATGACATGTCAAAAGATTACAGCTATTTCTCTGAAACTCTTTTTTTGAAATGCCAGCTTCGGAAGACTTGCTCGGCTACGTCACATGAAATAAATGCAGCAATTTTGCAGTTTTCCAGCACACTCATGTGTCTTTTCTATCGCTCTGTCTGATTCCATCACATACGTTATCATTTAGAATATAATATAATCCTTTATTGTCATTATACAGGTACAATGAGATGAGTAGAGCTACTCCTTTTTTAAGATGCCATCAAAAATACAAAAAAACAGCAAGAGACGTACGACATTCAGGAGAAGACAACATACAAACAACTATGGATGCTCCGATCGCCAATTTCGGGGCCGATCGCCGGAATCAGTATCCGCCGATACCGATCGCCGATCCGATCGAGTGGGCGGGGCCTAAATGGAAGATTTAAACATCACTTTAAATCTTCCATTTAAAGTGATGTTTAAACTCAGTTAATGGGGCTCATTCACTGGAGCTTCCACAAACAACAATCAACTTAATTATTACATTCAAATGATGTACATTATTCAAGTTTACATTCACTTTGGAGAATAACACGGAGAGAAATGAGCGGAAGCGCTCTCTTTTCCTCTCTCCCTCTCTCCCTCCCCCCTCTCTCCCCCTCTCTCTCTCCTGACAGCCTGTCAGTATCTCATGCAGCTCACTGATCCAGTAATGAGTGACCCGACAGTGAAGAATACATATATTTATAATGACTAGTTTAGCTTGTTCCAGAGGTAGATAAAATAGCTAAGTGTGTTAGGTCTAACTCTTGTGTGTTTCGTTCCGCTTACCTGTCCGGCGGGCGGAGCTGCAGGATTTCTGCTTCACGTTGCATACCGCTATTTTACTGTCTTTTTCGGACACCTTAAAATAATGCCAGACCGGTGAAGCCATGTTGGCGAGCTTGTTTTGCCGCACACAGAGAAAAGTGTCATGTATTTTACGTCATGCGATCGGCTCTCGCGATCGGCATGTTTAGAGAGCACCGATCGATCGGTAGAGAGTGAGTATCGGCCGATCTCGATCGGTGACCGATCGATCGGACTATCCCTACAAACAACAAGCATTCAAACTTCAATGTGCAGATTTATGTCATCAGAGTTCACATTTGGTCATATTATTATTTTACTTTACAACGACACTACACAATGTCAAACAATATCTGTTGTGCTTTTCTTGGGTTAGTTTTGCTGATCCTGCATCATCCAATGTGTTTCTACATGTTCATATGCACACTTTAATTTTTACGTTATATCTTGAAGACAAAGAGAAACGGGCCGATGGTTTTGCTGCGAGCACCTGGTGAGTTAAAGGCCAGGTGCTGCACAGCTTTGAGCCAATTAGAGCTTTGACCATGTGAGAGCCGCCTGAGATAACTTCTAATTAACAATGGACCTCAGAGGCATAACAATTAGCCTTTCCTTCACATAAACCCACATGGTAACCCACTTGACAAAACCTGCCTTTTCACATAATACCCTACTGAGGACCGGCAAGGTAAAATAGCACAATATAATCTGGAGAAAAGCATTGTAGGAAAGAGAGCGACATTTTTAGAAAGAAATTGTAGAAATTACAGGAAAACATGTCCAATGCCAGCAGTACCATAAATCCCTAATAACATAGTAGATTCATTCAATTACTACAGTCTAAGCAAAAGTACTTTTTACTGTCATAATTCAAGAAAACACACACTTTTGACTGTCAAAATATGAACTTTAGGTCAAATGAATGGAAACATTTGACCTACAGTTAATATATCAAGTCAAAATGTCAAATGGCAACAGCAAAAATAACATAATATTCCCTAATAACATAGTAGATTCATTAAATTACTGTGCTTAAAGCAAAAGTACTTTTTACCGTCATAATTCGAGAGAAAACACACTTTTACTGTAAATATATAACCGTAGCTCAAATTAATGGATAAATACCATTATTTTACAAGCAGATAAATACCCAAAATGATTGTTCTTTAAACATTATAGATTTAACTTATATGTACATTTACAGTTGAATTTCTTTGATATTAAGCACAAAAAAAAACCTCAATTTCACAAAACAAGATGTTAAAAATATTGTATATGTTTGTCAAAGCTAGTAATATCAAGGTAAATATAAATATTTAAATATAGCTTCATGTAGGCCAGGGGTGCCCAACCTTTTTTGAACCGAGAGCTACTTTTAAGTTGCCAGTCTGCCGAGATCTACCAGTCCAAATAGAGGCGTAGCCATTACTGACAGCTACTACCAGGTAAATACACACTTCTACTTGTATAAAACTGACCTTTGTACGAATAATACTTCATAAAATACTGCAGATCTTTATCTCACCTCTTTCTAATCTACACATACAAGTATTTAACTGAAGTTACACAACAGTGTTGTTGATACAGTGTTGGAGTTTATTCACACGTCACTACAGTGGGTAATGTTTTCAGGAAGCATTGAACAGTGCTGCCACATATGACACAGGAAAAAAAGAAAATACTCTGAACCCTTTCTTTGCCATTATATAAAAATAGTGTTGCTACAAAAGTATAAATTAGGCTTACTAATAAGACAACTCAGATCTGAAGCTACACAGGAATCTGCTGCCAAAGTGCAATAAAAAAGACAACATTAATAGAATCAAACCCATTTTTTGTGCATTTAGTAGATTATAAAAAGAAATGCCTTTTAAAATAGGATGCAAGCAACACTAGTTTCTTAACCTGAATTGATAATAGACTATAATCAATTTAAACAGAACAGATCTTAATGTTTGCATTCTTATACCATTGTGTACAATAATTATAATGAATAAGTTCAAACAAACTAAAACTTACAGCTGATTAATAACGGTATCTAACTTGAGTTTTATTATATCAAAAACCTGTTGAAATGCTGCTGTTATTTTTACTGTCCCCCAAAAGTGCGTCGGCAGCCTCCAGGAATGCTTCTTTCCAACTTCGCCGTCTTTGAAAGACTTCATGTGTTTCGCAAGAACGTCACTGACATGATAAGATGCTCTGGTAGCAGCCTTGCTCTTGTTGTTGGGCCTGGGTTGCGTTCCAATAGTCCATTTAGCTTCCTAACGGAGTGAAATGACCCGGAAGTACGTCACTGGCAGCCATGATAAGTGCCGTTCCAATTCTCTAAATGAAAGGAAAGGAGGTTTCAAACTTCCTTTATAACCTCCTTTAGCTTAGGAACCACTGGACCTCCCTAACCGAAAGGAGAGGAGAAAATGCTGCCCCACAATGCATTGCAGCCACAGCATTTGCCATCACAACAGTCGGCCGTTCACGGAAACAACCGATTAGGACCGAGAAATGATATCATGAAAGTTACGGTGCTTATTAAGCATTTTAAAACGTATGTGGTAAGTTGCCAAAGTGCTTTGTTATGAACGTTCATCAGTATTATAATCAAAAAGAGAAATATGAATGTTAGTTTTTACTGAAATGATCAATTAAAGTCAACATCTCACAGTCTTTACTGAGCTGTGGGTTTGTTCAACTTTTAAAAGATGTTTGAATGGTGATATACACAGTGATAGATGTTAAGGACTAACGTTTATAATAAATACATTTTTATTGATTTTAAGATATTTTCATCAATCATACGTATTGGGATCATTTGTATTAATGTGGACCGGAGGGAGAGGGTGACGAGCATAAATTTCACTTTCCTTTTTTATTTCAATTCCAACTTTGGTCATGAAGAATATGTTTCTCTGTTGTCCACGTTCATAAAGCATAAAGCAACAGCATCAGAGCACAGAGTCTCTAGATGAGTTTACAGTCCCTCGTTCTTATTGAACATCCATGTTGTAGTCCGCTGTGTAGAAAACTGTAGTTTCCATAGTTTCCCCACAGCAGCAGACGCTCATTCAGGACGTCCGCTGGCGCATCAGAAACACGTCGGATAGTGAAAGTGCATTCGGATTCTCTAAAGTACCGCGGTCTCTTCTCCTAAGTCCTTTTGAATTCTCCTATCCACTATCCCTTAAACCCCGTGACGTTTCACTCAGAGGTCAATGGATAGGAGATAGGTTAGACCTTAGGAGCTGATTTTTGGATTATCGGAACGCAAACCCTGGTGAAAATGGACTGCTGTGCATTTAGCCGTCCTTTCAGGCCCCTCCCCTTTTGGAGCGTAGGGCAGAATTAGGAGAGAATTCCGTCTCGTAGCGTTTGTGCACTGTTTCGAAATGCGCTCCTAAATTACCCTTCTTCGATAAAGCCACGCTCGCATTGCAGATGAGACAGATGGACTTTGAATTGGAATGGATACAAAAATAATCATCCTCCCACTTGGAGTGAAAATTATATATTTTGGGCTTTTTTGCTTCTGCCATAATTGCGGTCTTGTGGTGTGCGGACTGTCACTCCTGTTGACACCGAAAACGTCAGCGAAAATACTGCCCAATGCCACCAGCCATGCCCCGACACATGGGGTCACGCCGGCCAATCACAAAGCTTGATGCGTTCAAGTGCATTATTCAGGACATTAACATACAACAGAATGTTGTTGTTCTATTTTTAGACACATCTCGCGATCGACTGGTTGGGCACCCCTGATATAGGCTAATGCGCTTGTTCATATGTATTTATATATACATATGCCCCCCCCCTTTTTTCTTTTTGGCTTTGTTTTTGTTTTGTTTGTCTACCCTCCCTCCCAAATGTGAAGCGTCTTTGGGTTCAAGAAAAGCGCTATAGAAATAAAATGTATTATTATTTTTATTATTTAAATGACATTTAAGTCAAAGTCAAAGTCAGCTTTATTGTCAAAATTACTACGTGTGTTATACATCCAGAAATCTCGAGATACCGTTTCCCGCAGTCCCACAGTGTGACTTATATACATAAAACAAAACAAAAAGGGCCTAGATAAACGGGGTATACAATTTAACATATAATAGAATTGGGAGGGATGAAACCCTCTTTAATGGTCACACATGCAGAGCACACAGCACACACAGTGAAATGTGGCCTCTGCATTTAACCTAGTTGTTGTCCTAAATGTTAATAATATATTTAAAATGTTAATGTGCTATACGCGAGGAAAACATGTTGTATATTGTATAGGTGAGTCTCTATAATGGACATCTCTCCTGACAAGGTCACACACTGCCTGACTGTCAACATGACTATAATGAGAAAAATATACAAAGGCCGCTGAGTGATGCTACTCTCAACCTAAGTGATTTTTCCAGGAAAGATTGGAGCAGCAAGGGGACAATGTGAAGGGAACAGAGACAACAAGGATGGAAGTCAATAACAGCACAAAGGATATGTAGGTGTATAGCTGAACATCTGTGTATATATTACAAAGATGGTAAGAGGTATTGGTTCCATGTTTGCTTTATTGTATGCCATGCCTCTCTGTTAACCTCTACTTTACATTTGGTGACATTCTGATCCTTATTTCCAGAGAGGAGGCAACATTTTCCCTATGTCGGTTACAAACATCAACCAAAACAAACTATTGTGCAGCAAAATATTGTCATACAACCATCCATTTAAAAAAACTAGACATATTAAAGGTGGGGTGGGTACGTTTGAGAACCGGCTCGAGATACACTTTTTGTTATATTCCATGGAATTGCTCTTAACATCCCGATAGCAATGCATATCTTAAGTGCTTTGACAAAAAATCCATAAAAAATGTCATCTGTGGAAGCCGTAGTACTGTAAAAAGTACGACCAATCCGTTTAGCCGGATTGGATTGCCGCCCTGTCTGTCAGCCTTCCATCTCGTGCACGCACAAATGTATCTCGTGCCCTCATTGGGCGTGCCGTCATTGGGCGTGCATTGCAGCAGTACTTCAATGACTCGCCAGCAACAGGCGGCCACTTTCACCATGGCAGAGTTAGGTTCAACATCGTCTACTGGTGGCAAAAGAAAATAATGTAACGGAGCAAATTAGGAACAAAAACAAAGTGGAAACTAGGAGAATTCAAACCAGAGTCAATATCGGAGTTGCTTTTCAACGATGTCATGACATATTAATAATACAAATAATAATTTATTCTATTTAGAGGCGCCTTTCAAAGCACCCACGGACACCTGAGATTAAGGAGGACATATCATGCTAAGTTTCAGGTTAATGTTTGTATGGCCTCTACTGTGACACGTTTTGTTGTTCAAGAGGTCGGGATCTCAGTCTTTGCAGACTTTACAAACCAAACACAGTAAAGGAAAGGAAAACTCCAAAAAGTATAATAGTAGTTCTTCCTCCTCTGCTTTACACAACGCATCCATCCCTCTTGAAAAGCACGAGCTGTAGATTCCCTCCCTCCCCTCCTCCAAAGGCACCTGCCAATAAGCATGACCAAACAAGCGGTGGCAGAATAAAGCATGCCGTAATTGGACACACACACAAGACTAATTACAATAGTGAAGTCCTCAGAGGTCTGATGCGCTGGGGAAGGACAGCAGTCACAGGACGGCTCGCTTTGTTTGCGCAGGCCAACATGTTTGACTTGTCACTTTGTATTAGGATTGCACAGATCCAACTTTGGTACGGATGGTCTGGGACTCAGACTGGATCTGCATAATGCTTCTTTGTGTCGTGGGATGTCATCTTTTCACATTGTGTTATCCACAGACAGTGGCGTTTTTATGTACAAAAGTGGTGGGGCACAAAAAATGTAGATGTTTATGTATACGCTTCTGCAGTGAGGTTCATGGCTGGTGAGGCACTGGCACTGACTCTTCAGGTTTACAAATATTATATTTTGACCTAAATCAAAATATTCTATTATTTTCAAAAGCTTTTTTTTGTCTGATGCTTCAATTAATTTAAACAGACAGTTCAACAGAAGGATACCCAAAAATGTAATTTTATCATTTAAATATTGAATTGTTCTCTCTTAGTAAGATCCCCATTTTCAATAACATTGCGGTCTTACCTGACTTGAAGATGAAGTCCATTTTGCCTATCCTTCTGGACAAAAATCTCTATTACTTTTTTGTAAAAGTCCTCCTTATCTTCTTGTAGTTTCAAAAGTCTATCAAAATCTATCGATTAGATTTGAAAATTATAAAAGTAGGGTAGGACATGTGGATATTATCCAGCTGAACAAAACGTACATTTATTTAACAGGTACGTTTCCCACAGATCTTATTTTGAGCTATTTTCTAAAATCCTATGGAGAGATCTCATTGCTTTTTTGTGGAGGGAACCCATGCGCAGCTTACTTCCTGGTTTTAGGACGCGTCTCTCTCGTCTCCTCTTCACACACCACACTTTTCGCGGCACACGTACTTACAGCCAATCAGCTCTGAATGATGTGAGATGACGTATGGTGGGGATGGCAGCACTATGCCTCTATGGTCATTATTTTTTGCCACACACATTAAATAGGAAACCGTTCACTTAGACAGTGAGAGGGAGGGGCAGGATCGGGTTTTGTCCCACATGGCTCTAAACAGCTCAATAGGCACACACTGTAGACACTAATTAGAAGAACACAGACTAAAACAGCATTGAGACGAATCAGATGATTAAACATGATCTTAAAATATATTTTATATATTTTTTTGCATTTCTTTGTAATCATTATTTTTTCCGGCTGTGTATTTTCAAATTCTAGCGCACTCGAGCTGGTTTTCTCCAAAATTACCTACCCCACCTTTAATTACACATCCGAAAAGGGGTGGGAAGAAGTTTACACTTTTTTAATCCCACACCTTCTCCCAAAAACGAAATAACCGCAAACACGTTCAAGAAGCTATTTAACTTTGAGGCAAGGGAACCGGCAGGGGTCAAATGCTAACTCATTTCCAGGTTTAAGGACTCATTCCTGCACCCCTCCATCTCCAAGATCAGCCCTATTTGTACCAGATAACAGATCAAGCTTTTGACTCAGTATCTGCCTGATATTGGATGTCATTTTTGGCATTTCCTTGTGTGTAATCATCTCCAATAACCTTGCAATTTGCGGCAGCCAAGAACAACGCGTTCTGTAATAGCTCACAAAAAAAGTAAAGGCCACGCATTCTCCACATGTGCCCAGGGTATAAGAAGTCTGCTCATGCTTGAGTACAAAAAGAATGGTGCTGAGGTGTCTCTTGGAAAAAAGCCAGGACTGTTAAGTGGAAACAGAGGGCAAATCAAAAAGCTGGGGAGAAGTCCAAGGGGAGAGCTGTGAAGGGGGAAAGACAGCCTGTGACCGAGCCAAGGGGCCAGAGCAAGAAGACTGTAAGTATTAGTGAAATGTGCTTCTACATGCTGCAGAAACATGCAGACCACCACCCGAGGGACTGCAAGTATTTCTGCTGCCTCGCTCCCAGACGCCGATGTAAAGCCGGGAACTTTCAGGCTCTGATTGGGTCTGCTGAGCCGCGGGGAGTCCTCCGTCTGGGAGCTGAGAGTCTGAATGTCCGATTACATTAAAGCCTGCGATCACTGCCCTGAGATGGCAAAAGTACACACATCCTTTACTCAAGTAGAAGTACAGATACTCGTGTTTATAGATACTCTGGTGAAAGTAGAAGTACTGACTAAACTTCTTTACTCAAGTAAAAGTAAAGAGGCTTTGAAATGTACTTCAGTATAAAGTACCCATAACTAGCAGCTGCTTTAAAGAGTACCTGACCTCCCTTTATATTAATAGAACAATAATGTCATTGTTAGCTAATGAATGTTTCCATGCTGAACAACGGCAACATGACAACGTTTCCATTGGTCCCTCTTCTTTAGAGAAGACCAGGAAATGATGGATACACGGATCGTGTTCAAATCAATAGGCACGCAATGACTCTAAAGAATAATGATCACGCATCAAACACACATTCAGACTAAAGGAACCAGCTGTTTGGGAAATGAGAGAAGTAGAAAGTACAAGTATTTGAGTTCAACATGTAAGAAGTAGAAAGTACAGGTATTTGAGTTCAACATGTAAGAAGTAGAAAGTACAGGTATTTGAGTTCAACATGTAAGAAGTAGAAAGTACAGGTATTTGAGTTCAACATGTAAGAAGTAGAAAGTACAGGTATTTGTGTTCAACATGTAAGAAGTAAGTACAGGTATTTGAGATCAACGTGTAAGAAGTAGAAAGTACAGGTATTTGAGTTCAACATGTAAGAAGTAGAAAGTACAGGTATTTGTGTTCAACATGTAAGAAGTAGAAAGTACAGGTATTTGAGATCAACATGTAAGAAGTAGAAAGTACAGGTATTTGAGTTCAACATGTAAGAAGTAGAAAGTACAGGTATTTGTGTTCAACATGTAAGAAGTAGAAAGTACAGGTATTTGTGTTCAACATGTAAGAAGTAGAAAGTACAGGTATTTGTGTTCAACATGTAAGAAGTAGAAAGTACAGGTATTTGTGTTCAACATGTAAGAAGTAGAAAGTACAGGTATTGTGTTCAACATGTAAGAAGTAGAAAGTACAGGTATTTGGGTTCAACATGTAAGAAGTAGAAAGTACAGGTATTTGAGTTCAACATGTAAGAAGTAGAAAGTACAGGTATTTGTGTTCAACATGTAAGAAGTAGAAAGTACAGGTATTTGTGTTCAACATGTAAGAAGTAGAAAGTACAGGTATTTGTGTTCAACATGTAAGAAGTAGAAAGTACAGGTATTTGAGTTCAACATGTAAGAAGTAGAAAGTACAGGTATTTGAGTTCAACATGTAAGAAGTAGAAAGTACAGGTATTTGTGTTCAACATGTAAGAAGTAGAAAGTACAGGTATTTGTGTTCAAAATGTAAGAAGTAGAAAGTACAGGTATTTGAGTTCAACATGTAAGAAGTAGAAAGTACAGGTATTTGAGTTCAACATGTAAGAAGTTGAAAGTACAGGTATTTGTGTTCAACATGTAAGAAGTGAAAGTAAACATTTGTCAGAAAAAGTAAACTGTACAGATACCAGAAAGTACTGACCAGAAAAATGTACTTAAGTACAGTAACGAAGTATTGCACTCCACTACTCTGCTTGAAACACCTCGCAGGGAAAGATCTTTAGAGAACAAGTTGGATCTTAAAGGGAAACTTTGAAGAACTTTGAACGAGACGTTCACGTGGAAATGCTATTCGTTTCTGTTCGCGGTGGCGTGCTTTGAAGTGGAAACAGCTCTGCCGTTTCGTCAGATTTGTTGTCTTCATCTGGCGGGCAGCTGGTGAGAGTTGCCATGATTCTTTGTGACTCAATGCCTCTTCTGTTCTCTATTGTTAAAAAGGAGCCCACAAAAGGACTTGCTTCCCATCCACAGGAATCGTTTAAATTACAACGCATATGGAGAGCAGTCTATCTCTCTGAATAGCCACTCTCTCTTTAATACAGTAACTAATGGCAATTGCTTATGGCAACCACAATTTCCAGATGTAATTGGGTTCCTTGATAAAGGATACCACTCAATGTCTCTAAATGCTGCAGCGCTGTCCCCCCCCAAGGTCACACCATCCATTCTGATTGTAGGCGCGATGCTAATGTATTCTACTTGCTTATTATTTATAATGGCATGGAGAGGTTTCAGTGGAAAATTAACCGCTGTGCTGCAGACACCTTCATTAGCAGATGAGGTGACATCTCATGCAAAACACACAACAGGGGGTATCATTTCATAAACTCTCAACCTGGTGATTACTCACCTCTGGATATCACACTGACAATCACACATTAATGGTGGATGTTTACAGCAAATGAAGAAGGATTTCTGACGGAGGAAAGTGCTGTTTTAGTTATTCCAGGACACACACACACACACACGCTCTGAAATGTACAGCTCAGATATCTCTCCTCCGCACATCTGATATGTTCAACAGTTGCTGGAGCTTAGCTGAACACAGCACATGGTGTATTCCTTTTGAAGTCTGAGCAGCACAGAGAAAAAGCCAAGGAATCAGAAACCAGCCCTCAAAGAGAAGAAGAAGTTACTTTTTCTCATAAGACACTACTGGCTTGTTTCTGACTGAACACACAAGGACATCAAGACAAATGCGCATAAACATACCCCAAAAGCAGGGGTATAGAATAAAGAAGCATATTAAATCTGCATAAGTGCAAACCCACTATGCATGTCGCTTTCTACTCGACAGGTAAGTATTTTGCAGGTTTTTGCAGAAGAAAGTTAAAGTGCAACACCTTGTCAGCATCACTTTAAGACTTTAAGCCCCCATGCGCGCATCTCCGTTTGGAGATCAAACGCTAAAAGTGGACTGAAAGGCGACACCGGTGATCTCCTACGGGGTTAACAAGCACGCTTTGTGTCTGCATGTACTCACTTGGAGGAAGTGCAGCCCGGCTTGTCAGCAAAGTCCCGTTATTCCCGTGCGCAGAGGCGGCAGATCCACGGAGAAGAAAAGAGAAGCGAAACGCTGCGTGAAGGGTCCGATTTAAAGGGAGAAACAAGCTCCAAACTGGCAACCTCACATCGTTAGATTTAAAGAAAGAAAAACACCGGGAGGAGGTTGTTACTCCCCTCCTGGAACATCCAGCGCGTTTTCCTGCAGGAGGAGGAGGAGGAGGAGGAGGAGGAGGAGGAGGAGGAGGAGGAGGAGGAGGAGGAGGAGGAGGAGGAGGAGGAGGAGGAGGGGAACACCGATGCTCGCTCCCAGGCAATGAGAGGCATTTTAATTTCTGACTGCTGACCATGAGGGGCTCTACGCTGCTACGCCACTCAGCATCCTCACACACACACACACACACACACACACACACACCACACACACACACACACACACACACACACACACACACACACACACACACACACACACACACACACACACACACACACACACACACACACACACACACACACACACACACACACACAGTCAGGATTTTGTTTTGCCATGCATGACCAGGTCCTGCTGTTATAGCTGCAGGAATAAACAATAAGCTCCTATATGTCTCTATTTATGGGGCATGTGGGTATCTCTTTTTATTTTTTTTACTGGCTGTGCAATGGTCTTATGGAGAGCATGCAAACATTTGTAATACACTGGATAACTTTGTGAGTTTGGATTATACATTTTAGTGGAATGTGGAAAGAAAACTTAAAAATGCAAATGTGGAGATGTTAATGTGTCCGTAATGCCTCATTTGCATATTTAAATATGACATTTTTTAAGCTTGTGAAGGTTTGTGGTGACTTTTATTACTGAAAGATTGATATTGGATTCACCTGTAGTGTCTTTTTAAATGGAAATGTCCTCATTAGTAGAAATTACACACACCGTATTTGCAATTTTGGTTCCTATTTCTAAATTCTTAACAGAAGGGTTTGATGAGTGAACATTCATATCCTGCATTATATTACCATTTATTTAAAAACAATATAAGTAATCTGAAACCAGAGCCCAGTCTGCTCTGATTGGTCAACCTCTTAGAGATGTCCCGCCCCTTAGCCTATCACGTGTTAATTGGTCTCTTGTGTAATTAGTCGGTCCCCTGTGTCTTTGTTTGTCATCGCAACCAGCGATCACTCTTTTCCCTCGAGGGTTTTCTTCGATTGTTTTGAGCTTCAGCTTTTGGATCCATTCCCTTTAGAATCAGAGACTGTGACAAAGACGGGGGGGGGGGGGGGGGGGGGGGGGGGGGGGGGGGGGGTGGGCGGGTTAAAAGCAATGTGTACAATGTTTTTGAGCACCTGCCAGTAGAAGCAAGTATTACATAGTGATGTCACTATGTTCCGGAAGTAAAACGAAGGAGTCCAATGGAGGCGATTCAGGCAGCAGGAGGAGAGTCCAGAGAAACGCTGAATCAAAGGTGGAGGAACACCACCAGCTGCAAATTGAACTCTTCACTCACTGGATGTAGGTGGAAAATAGATTTCTGTCCACTGTCAACCCAGCTTGCATTAAGAGGGGAATTTAAAGAGGACATATTGTGCTGTTTTCTGAGAGAAAGTCCCTCTGGAGTGGACACAGGGATTTTAGACTTTGGAGACAAAAGGTATATGAAACACTACAGGGAAGGGAACGCCCCCAAAAGGCATGATCGGGCTTTTGAACCCTAATAGTGACTAATACTCATTGATGGAGTCTACTTTCCTGAATTCGCCCTATGATATCCCGGGGTATACATTTAAAGTCCATAAAATGAGTATATTTGTAGTCCCCCTTCTTAATACGGCTCATTTCGAGCTGTGCTGCTCTCTGATAGGATGATGGAGGTTACCTGCAGTGAGTCTTGAGACCTGTTGGTCCCGTAGGTTACTTCTTACTTCTCTCGCCCCTGAGACCTTTACTGCCTTTTGCTCTTTGTATAGCATGTGGCTGATTTATTCAAAGTGCCAAAACGTACAATACATCCTCCTTTAAAGCGTCTGTAAAATATAATTTGTGTCGGCCATTATTCGTCTAAAAAAAGCACTGAATGTTTTGTGTTGGCCTGTGGATACTGTAGTGTTGGAAACTGTGTTGTTGCCAGCGCATTGACTATAAATATATACATGTGTTATGTTCTTACAAAGCCTGAGTGTGGGATTGAAGTCCATTGGCCAATTTTGTAATTAAAACACGAGATATGCCTACGGTTCGTTCAAACAAACACATCAGCAGGTAAAGATGTTTTCTATCTGCACACAGGAACAAAATAGATTGACCCAAAATAGATTGACCCTGTAGAAGCCATAAGAATTACCATAAGAAGCAAACGGACTACACATACTTTAATGTGAGGTACACAATACACAAGAATTAGGCAACAAATCCAGATGTGTGTGATTCGAGGTGATTCTCCAGTGATGTGAGGTTTTCCATCCAATGATCTGCTCAGAAGTCCATCCTGGCCGCACTGATCTCAAACAATAAACATGTTTAATAATTAAAACCCGATATCTTGTTTTGAGCGTGGAACACAGAGGACAGCCAAGGGCGATTTCCACCCACTATACGAACAAACATGATAAATGTATTATTTCCTGTTGTTATGTAGGGGGTCTCTCTTCTTCATCATCTGATGAGGTGCGAAAGATCTTTCTGTGTGGATCCTTTATTTTAAGGGATGGTCAGAAACTGACTGTCCCATGCATCAGGGTTACTTGACATTAGGCGCTTTCACACCGCAGTACTTTTCCCACAAAGGTTCATGAGAACTCTTTAGTCCTCATGAATTAAGTACAGATCGCGTTCACACCGGAATAAGTCCCTGGGGAAGGATTAGGAATGAAGCCGCTGACGTCACTACTTCTTCTTCTGCTTTGGGTTTACTGGCAGGCCGCAAACCACTTCACGGCGTATACTGCCACCCGGAGTCCCCGGCCGGAAGTCCCCGGAGTTGGGGACTGGCTTCAGTAGAAGCTGCTGGGACTCCCAGCTTCTGTTTTCTTTTGTGTTGCCACAAGTCTCTCTGCGTTTGTGCGATGGACTAATGCTAATGCTAATAATGCTAATGCGAGGATAATAAAATGGCGGCTTCACACATTTTTGTTTTAGTTTTACGGGGCGTGGTTTGCAATCCAGCCATCAGAAATAGGAACCTTTTTCTCTCATGAAAGCAGGGACGGGGGTAAAAAGGTTATCATGGACTAATTTTAGTTCCGGAAAAGTGGGAAACGTACTGACAAAGAGTGCATGTTTCTAGTGAAAGTAGAAAATCAGTCAAATGAACACTATGAAGGGCCAAACTATAGCTAACACAATTTAAAAGTAGGATATTATTTACATTAAGAGTGCAAGGAATAACACATTTGAAATGTAAAATGTACAGTAGAAGAAAACTCCAGTTAATACTATACTCGTTCCGGATGGATTTTTGCATGTGTTTTCTTTAAGCCCGCGTCACACTGTCCCCAAATTGACACCAGATGGACAGACGATAAAGGAAATGTTCAAATTCGCCTCTGATCGTAACAACATCAGGCCATTCGTGAGGGCATCTTAAGCCATCGTATGACCCCCGATGGAGTTTCTCAGGCTCCGGCAGCAACTTCGTGAGCGGTGGCAAAATCTTTGGCATGCCAACACATTGCCGAAGGACCTTGCGAAGGTTCATTTTCATGTTGAATTTGTGTGTCCATTTTGCCCTTCGTAAGGCCATCGTGAGGGCACCTTCTCAAATCGTGTCATGTTCGTGTGATCATCGGGCATTTTTCGCCTCACGAAGACAATACGAAGGAAACAAGAAGCTGCCCGATTGTCTTAGGAAGGCAACACGATGACGTGAAGCCCTCGCAATGCCGTCGTGTAGCCATCGTATTATAGTACGATGACATCGACATTGCATTTATTGCACAACAAAATCATGTAAACATATTTTGTAAATAACCCAATTTGTGTTCTGTGAAACTGAAAAGGATATTTCATTGTTTTTGTTACTTTCGTTGCAGTTGTATGTCTTAAATGTAATTTAGGTTAACTTCCTGTTTTATTTAGATGCTTTTATTTTTAAGACGAGTTTACGCTGTTGACAGGAAGTTGTTGTTGCTATGGAAACAACATGACAGAGTGTGTGGTTTGGGTGCCATCGTGTGGCCTTCTGTAGGCATCGTACTTGCTTCGGCTGTTGCTTGGCTGTTGACCAAGTTCGGGGCCATCTTCGTGCGAAATTCACAATTCCATATTCGTGTGTCGAATCTCATTTCGGCAAACATTTCAGGGCTTTGTGGACTTAATCCATGACAAAGTGGAGTTAAGACCAGGAGGCGGAGTCGCAGTCTTACACGCTTCTCTGCGCTCTCTCCTAGGCAGTCATCCATAGGAATCCCCAACCAAATAAAATACCCAATATTAGCGGTGTGTGTGTCTGCCCAAGGACAATTTAAGGTAAAACCTAATAGAGGTGTCATACATAATAACTAGGGCCGGGACTTTAACGCGTTAATTAAGATTAATTAATTACACAAAAATGAACGCGTTAAAAAAATTTACGCATTTTAATCGCACTTTAATCGCACTTATTTTTGCACAGCGGAACGTTTCTCACTGGATGAGTTTCAGGCGTACCGATTATACTGGAGCACCAACTAACGTTCATGACTTCAGCATGGGACTTCAAACAACAACAAACCACGGTGAACAATAGTCAAACATGAACGAACAAGCTGATGAGACCGCTTTGGTCGGCCCCGTGGATGGGAAATTTTGTTTTAAATAACGGACGGATGGAAGCGTCGATAAGAGCACGGTTGTGTGCAAATTATGCAAAAAATAATTTGCATATCACCTAAATGCAAAGCAGGGGCGGCGCCAGGGGGGAGCTAGGGGGTGCTGAAGCACCCCCCAGGATTGCCAAAGCACCCCCTAAGCACCCCCAAGAAATATGTGGTTTTTTTTTTTTTTTGAAAATTATTATTATTATTTTTATTAAATTAAATTAGAAATATTATTGATTACATCAATGCATATGTGAAACAAACACATTTTTGACCAAAAACATAAAGCCAACACAGGTGATATGATTAGGCCAATGGTCAGCACCCATTCGATTTTTGACCTACCCATAGGCTAAATTACTTTGTGACACTTGATTGACTTCCTGTTAGCTAGAGCGCCAAATGATTTGCTAACAGCAAAGTGAAAAATTGATCGTTTTTTAGTCCTTAAACGACCACGTGTGGACACTCAATCAAAACCACCTGAAAGCGAGAGGGATTCTGCACATAATAGGCCTCGTGAGTACAAGTAGCTTACTTCTGGGTCTCTGTGTTTCATTCAAGCCCTGCTCTGTGTGTGTGTGTGTGTGTGTGTGGCACGAGCCATTTTGTGTGCGTGCGTGCGCGAGCGAGCGAGAGAGCTCGCCTCGCGCACCAGTGGGTATCTACCGGAGATCGTTGTGGTTAGCATCTGGTGCTAGCTAGCCAAGCTAATGGATATAAGGAGCTTTTTCAACAACAAGGTGGAGGGAGAACTCTCTCCTGTCAGACGGAGAGTCTCAGGTAACCTCAACTCAGGTGAAGTAAAGGACTCTCTGTGTTTAGATAGTTAACTTTAGTCTAGTTATCTCAGTGGGTCTCAAACGGTTTGTTTTAAAAGGGGAGTGATTTGTAAAATATCTATAAAGAAATAGAAAATCTGTTGACAGTTCTGTTTCGTATGGGTGTTGAGATGTATCCATAGATCTCTTAATGTTGCTCTCAAAGTGCACCAGATTGATGCTTTTAACTTAAATATGTAACAAAAAATCTTCCCGGGGGAGCTAGCCCCCGGACCCCCCTAGAGGAGGTGAGGACCCTCCTAGAGGAGGTGAGGTCCGCTCCCCACTTGTAAAAATAGCACTTTACCCCTGCCTATATGCCGTGAGCTGATTATCGAGCCTTCATTGTAACAGTCGCGGGTGCACTGTGTGTGTGTGCGTGGGGAGTGTTGCAGTAGAAAATGCAACTGTAGCGCTGGTGCATTAATGGGAAACCCTAAATGTTTGAGCACCCTCTATGAAACGTCAAGCTACCCCACAGCACCCCCTAGAGAAAATCTCTGGCGCCGCCACTGATGCAAAGCATGTAGCAGCTAGCGTGGACGTTAGCCCGACTCCGAGTACAAGGAACCACACCCTGACCCAACCCACACTCAACCAGATAACTGGTTTCAGGGCCAGGATAAGTAAGTCCACGTCTGAGAAAATAACCAACTCCCTGGCTCACTGGATTGCACTCGACTGTAGACCACTTGGAGTGGTTGAAGATAAGGGGCTGCAAAAGGTACTCCAGATTGCATCGTCTGACGCAACATATGAGCTGCCATGCAGAAAGACAGTGACAAAAAGAATCCAGCAGCTTTATGACAATGAAAAGGAAGATAAAGAGAATTTATTGGAGAAAGCCGAATGTGTTGCCCTGACTGGGGATCATTGGACCAAGCAATTCAAATTACCTCGGTGTGACGGCACACTTTATTGACATCAAGTGGCGTCTTCACTCATTTGCCTTGACCATCCAGAAGACCACCACTAGGCACTTTGCTGAAAACGTGGCAGAAGATTTTGAGTCTGTGGCAGAGGCCTGGGAAGTCACACTAAAAGTCACCACAATCGGAACAGACTGTGCCCGAACCATGATCGCTGCAATGAGACTGCTCACATTCCAGCACATGCCGTGTGTTGATCACGTGTTGCAAAGGACCATCACAGTTTGCCTTGCTGACAGCGGGTTCACAGGCACATTGGCAAGATGTCGTAAGATAGTGGGGCATTTTAAACACAGCCCCTCAAACACAGAGGAACTGCACAAGGAGCAAACAGAACTAGAACAAGACAAAGAGCCACTGATACAGGATGTTTCCACAAGGTGGAATTCAACACTGTTTATGATCTCTCGTCTGCTGAAGAACCAAGAGGCTGTGAAGGCTACTCTAGCCAAACAGAAGCACAAGCTCACCATGTTGACTACAGCAGAGTGGGACAGACTGCAGAGGCTCGAGACCCTCCTTAAACCATGCAGGTAAACACCCACCAACTGTTTTATTACTGGGATTAATTCATCATTGCTGTCCCTTGAAAAACGTTGTGAATTGACTATGATTGTGCAGTATAAATTAAATTGCTTTTCCAAAATGTATTGTACTGAATATCAATATCACTATTGTAGAGGAAACTTCTGTGTAGCATGCAGTGGAGTCACCGACTCAGGAAGGAGACACGGGAAGAGTCGGAGCTTTGATGTCAAACCACTGTGATTTATTTGGAGTTGGTACCAGAGTATTCACATCACAAATCCAAGAGTCAGAGGTTCTGACTCCACGGTAGAGTTGCCACGTCAATTCTGGAGAGCCTCTCTCTTGCCAGCCCATCTAACTGGTTTCGCAGAGAGTAAACAACATATTTGAGGAGATAGCCTAAACAGTGTGGGAACACAGAGCTACTTGCTTCGGACACTTATGACCTCGAAGATTTTACCTTGGAGTCCACAAATACAGAGAAGGAAGTGTCCCAGTGTACCCACAACACAGACCATCTGTATCCCAGTATTGACCGGTCACAGAATGGGAACAATAACATTATTGGCTAAGCCGCCTGTGTCCTTAAAGAAGGTAAACAGACATCGAGGTTTGTCCTGTATGTTACAAATTGGCGTCTTATGATAATTATTTCCATAACAACTATGACTATAGTATAAAGTTGCTACTGTTTTTAATCTACTATTAATTGGTACAATAATAAATCACTTTCCTAAACTATCCACTGCAGATATGTGACTGAGCTCCTTGGGGGTGAGACTTATGTCTCGTGCTCTGTTGTGTTACCTGCTCTCCGCCACCTGACCCGCACCATGGAGGTCTCAGATGACGACCCAGCCTATGTGGTGAGGTTCAAGGCTGCCTTTAAAAAGGACCTGTCTCAACGCCAAGATGCACTCAACCATGGATGGCTCAGGGTGGCTACAGCACTCGACCCGCGCTTTAAGGTAACATATGTAATGGTCTTCTTTGTTTTTCTCTTTTCTTGCTTTTTGACCTCCTTTCCCCTGCCCCCCCCCTCTTCTTCCCTCCCCCCTCTTTCTTTCTATGGAATAACAATATGATGGGAACCATGTACGAAAATGAATTTCACCCACCTTTTTACTCTGTAAATCTGTGATGTGACAATAAACCTGATTCTGATTCTGATTCTAAGGACCTAAAGTGTCTACCAAGAGGAGAGCGAGGAGGGGTGTGGACCAGTGTTGAGGCACTGCTGCAAAAAGAACCAGACAGAGCCACTCCAGAAACCACAGGGGAGTCAGCAAGGAAGAGGAGCTTCCTGCTGTTTAATTCAGACTCTGAATCAGAGGATGAAGAAGGGCCCAACGGGGCTCTGGGCCGCTACAGGGCAGAGCCCACCATCAGTGAGACAGACTGCCCACTGCAGTGGTGGTCGACTCATGAGGGGGCCCATCCACAGCTTTCTGCCCTGGCCCGCAAGTATCTGGGCAGCCCTGCCACTTCTGTCCCTTGCGAGAGACTTTTCTCACTGGCAGGTAACATAGTTCAAAAGAAGAGGGCAGCCTTGAGCTCTGAAAATGTGAACAGGCTAGTTTGTCTCAGCAACTGGCTGAAAGAGAAGAAGCAGAATAAGTAGTCTTAGAGGTATCCTGAGGCCAATGGGCTTGTTACTGAAATGTTGATCAAACAGTGGCCTACGCAACAGAGATTTTATTTTTCATCAGGATATTGGAAGAATAGGAGGGATTGAGGTCAATCACTGGCACTTTTTTTATTTTATTTTAAATGGTACACTTGATGTTGAACTATTTATTATGTTGTTGGTGCAACTGGCACTTTATGTTGAACTGTTTATTGTTTTGGCCAAGGTTATTGAGATAGTTAGACTGAAATTGATTAGATTTTTTAAATCAACAAAGTCTGTTATGGCCTCTGAAGCAAGAGAGATGTTTTCGAATAGTCAGGGTTTCCAATGTTCTAAATGTACTAGAAAGTATTGTGTTTTACTTAAAAAAGTACCACCTTGAAAAAAAATAAACAATGTTTTGTTGCTTATGTATTCAGTCATTATTCAATGGTATACTAAAATCCATGTGAAAATTGCTTCTCACTGTTCTCAGGTCAAATATGTATATTTGATTAAAAATGCGATTAATTTCGATTAATTAATTACAAAGCCTCTAATTAATTAGATTCATTTTTTTAATCGAGTCCCGGCTCTAATAATAACCTAATAAAAGTAAATGTAACAACTACTACAGTGCAACAAAACAGGAAGATTAAATGTGGTCTCTTAAACATAAGATCTCTAGCATCTAAAGCAATATTGGTAAATGATTTAATATCAGATTATAATATTGATATATGCTGTCTCACTGAAACTTGGTTGAGACATGAAGAATATGTCAGCATAAATGAGGCCACTCCACCCAGCCATCAATACTCATATTGCCCGAGGCACGGGTCGAGGAGGTGGAGTTGCAGCAATCTTTGACTCAAGTTTACTTATCAATACTAAACCAAAATTAAATTATACCTCCTTTGAAAGCCTCGTTTTTAGTCTTACGCATCCGACCTGGAAAACTTTGCAGCCAATCTTATTTGTTACAGTGTACCGTGCACCAGGTCCTTATTCAGAATACGTTTTGATCAACTTTGGTACTTAAAACAGATAAAGTAATTATCGTAGGTGACTTTAATATTCATGTTGACGATGATAAAAATAGCCTTACTGTTGCAAATAACTCTATATTAGATTCTGTTGGTTTTTGTCAGAGTGTAAATAAACCAACCCACTGCTATAATCACACTCTCGACCTTGTTCTGACTTATGGTATTGAAATTGAGCAACTATTAGTCGAACCGCATAATCCTGCTTTATCCGACCATTTCTTAGTGACATTTGAAGTACTGTTACGAGACTACAAAGCATTAGTCAAAAGCTCCTGCAGCAGAAACCTATCTGTTAGTGCTATAGCCAAATTTAAGGAAGATATTCCACCAATACTTAACTCGATAGCATGTCTGCATGTAGGGGAGGAAACTTATACAAAATGTACACCACCCCAAATTGATCATGTTGTTGATAGTGCTACAGATGCGCTGCGAATAAAATTAGACTCTGTTGCTCCTTTGGAAAAGAAGAAAATAAAACAACATAGATTAGCTCCATGGCATAATGCCCAAACCCGCAAAATAAAGCAAAAGTCGAGACAACTTGAAAGGATATGGCGTTCCACTAAACTTGAAGAATCTCGTTTAATTTGGCATATTGCTCTCAATGAATATAAGAAAGCACTGCGTAAAGCGAGAGCAGCCTACTACTCTTCATTAATAGATGAGAATAAGAATAATGCAAGATTTCTTTTCAGCACTGTAGCCAGGCTGACAGAAAGCCACAGCTCGATTGAGCCTTCTATTCCCATAGCACTCAGTAGTAATGATTTTATGTGCTTTTTTAACGATAAAATTGTTACTCTTAGAAACAAAATGAATGACCTCTTGCCTTTGACCAGAATAGTGTTATCAACAGCTCCCGGAAACGTAAGTTCTAATATTACACTAGATAGTAAACTAGAATGCTTTTCAGCCATAAACCTTGAACAATTAAATTCAATGATTCTCTCTTCTAAACCATCAACATGTATGTTAGACCTAATTCCAACTAAGCTGTTGAAGGAAGTTTTTCCATTAATTAGCACTTATTTATTAAATATTATGAATATGTCTTTATTATCAGGCTATGTTCCACAATCAATCAAAGTAGCAGTGATAAAACCGCTTCTTAAAAAGCACAACCTCGATCCAGAGGTTTTAGCCAATTATAGACCTATTTCTAATCTTCCGTTCCTCTCAAAAATTCTTGAGAAAGCGGTCGCAAAACAGTTGTGTGATTACTTAAAAAACAATGATTTATTTGAAGCTTTTCAGTCTGGCTTTAGAACACATCATAGCACAGAGACAGCTCTGGTTAAAGTCACAAATGACATTCTAATAGCCTCAGACAAGGGACGTGTCTCTATTCTTGTTTTGCTCGATCTCAGTGCTGCATTTGATACTATCGACCATGATATCTTATTGCAAAGACTAGAGCACTTAGTTGGCATACAGGGAACTGCTTTAGGCTGGTTTAGGTCCTATCTATCTGAACACTCTCAGTTTGTATGTGTCAATGATGAATCTTCCACGCAAACCAAAGTTAGCCATGGAGTGCCACAGGGCTCAGTGCTCGGACCTATTTTGTTCACATTATATATGCTTCCGTTAGGCAATATTATAAGGAATCATTCTGTAAACTTTCATTGTTATGCGGATGATACTCAACTATATTTATCAATCAAGCCTGATGAAATTAATCATCTAAATAAAATTCAAGACTGCCTCAAGGACTTAAAAACGTGGATGACCTTGAACTTTTTGATGTTAAACACGACCAAAACGGAAGTTATTGTACTTGGCCCGAATAATCTACGAAACAAATTATCTAAGGATATACTAACTATGGATGGCATTAATTTGGCCTCCAGTGAGACTGTAAGGAATCTTGGTGTTATATTTGATCAGGATTTATCCTTTAACGCCCACATAAAATCAATTTCAAGGACCGCCTACTTCCATCTACGTAACATTGCAAAAATCAGGCATATCTTGCCTCAAAACGATGCAGAGAAACTGGTCCATGCATTTGTTACTTCAAGGCTGGATTATTGTAACTCTTTACTATCAGGGTAAAACACAATGCTGCAGCTCGTGTTTGTCGGGGGGACATCTTACTTCTTCCTTCTCTCTGTCTATACCTGTGTACTCTCATGTTCCGATTAACCCAGCTTCCCCAAATTTCTTTCTTTTTGGTGTCTATATACGTCTATATATCCTGGATCGCGAGCCCTGGATCTTGAGTCGTGGCTGTGGTCCTGGATCATAGGTTCTGGATGGATATCCTCGTGGATTCATCTTCCTATTATACACACATGCATTTCCAAACATTTGGACTACCTATGTTGCAAATGTATTATCTTTTCAATTTACACACGGCATCTATTGCACGTCTGTCCGTCCTGGGAGAGGGATCCCTCCTCTGTTGCTCTCCCTGAGGTTTCTCCCATTTTTCCCTTTAAACTGTGGGTTTTCTCCGGAAGTTTTTCCTTGTACGATGTGAGGGTCTAAGGACAGAGGGTCTAAGGACAGAGGGTCTAAGGACAGAGGGTGTTGTATTGTCATACTGATATTTTGTACAAACTGTGAAGTCCACTGAGACAAATGTAACATTTGTGATATTGGGCTATATAAATAAACATTGATTGATTGATTGATTGATTGATTGATCTGGTGTCAATTTCGGGACAGTGTGACAGGGGATTTACCAAAATACAGTGCAATTATCAAATAAAGCAAAAACAACACCATTTTTATTGAATATTTTGCTTGTATGCATCAACAACTTTAAATCTAAATCTGTAAGTCTGGGAAAAAGACCGGATCTAGCAAACCACAACCATCTGGTGACCTGTATGACTGCGAGTTCTGCACAGTTTGGTAAAGGCTCCTTATATCAGCTGCTGTAACCTTGTTGGTTTTCTTCTCATCATTTGGCTTTAACAGTAATGTATCCATACATTGTGGATTCTCCTTATGAGCCAGGCGTTTCTTGTGAGTCTCGATCCTGTGTATCTCTGGTAAATGCTGATTGATTGACATCTGACACAGGCACTAGTGATAACCTTTCCTTGCTTTCTGAACAGCCATTGGATAAAAGCCATGTTTTTGAAGGGCGGCTGTCAATTACATACGGGTCGTTGCCTCAATTTGCAGGATGGGGGTAAGATTGATAGCTCCTGCAGTGCAGAACCTGTTGAGGAAACGAAATGACTTGTTTAGGTTTAGGAAAAGGTCGTAGTTTGGGTCAAAACACAAGGCAACACATGTCCTTACTGCACTTCAAGAGTTCATTTCAGACAAACAGCCCTTTGGTGGATCCCCTCTCCTAAAAGTATCTTATTTTGATTTGTCATGTACTGTACTAGTTTATGCAACAAAACTCCTTGCTTAAAATCTCACTCGTCTCCGGCTTGACCTTCAATCTCAGGATCCATGTATCTGTGATCCTCTCCAGAATGGAAGGAGTCATCACATACAGAGCATCAACTAGTTCCTGAACAGTGTCCTTCACATGCTGATATCCAAGAGAGGGAGTTACACAGTCACAAGATGGAGGAATGCCGCTTCTTGTTATCATACATCCTGTCATGAACAAAAATAGAGTTTTTCTCTAAATGTTGGCTTTTTCCGGAAATCTCAAAATCCTGATTTTTCCTCAATCTCAAAATTATGACTTTTTCTCAAAATCATGACTTTTTCTTAAAATTATGACTTTTTCTCAATTTTATGAATTTTCCTCAAAATTCTGACTTTTTCACAAAATTCTGACTTTTTCACAAAATTCTGACTTTTTCTCAAAATTCTGACTTTTTCTCAAAATTCTAACTTTTTCACAAAATTCTGACTTTTTCTGAATACTTAAAAATGTCAATAATCACTGGTCCCCGGCTTGAGTTTAAATCTCAGGATCCATGTATCTGTGATCCTCTCCAGAATGGAAGTAGTCATCACATACAGAGCATCAAGTAGTTCCTGAACAGTGTCCTTCACATGCTGATATCCAAGAGAGGGAGTTACACAGTCACAAGATGGAGGAATAGAAAGCAGTATTCAATGTTTACTTCAGATTAGCTCCACGTCAGAAATGAGCATGCTTGATGTCTCTCTCCATAGAGGCTGAATCATCATGTTAATCACATAGCTATCACAACACTTAAGTTTTAGAATAGATTTAGAAAAAATGCAATGTGTTGATCCCAATAGGAGAAATATAGTTTTGTCACAGTAGCATGGCATCGCAAGGTATTGCTATAGACATCCATAGTTATTTATTTCTATCAAAAACATAATGGAAATATACAGAATGGAAGTTAGTTTACACTATTACAGTCCAACCTACTACTTACAATATGTTATTTACATTATACGAGTGTGCAAAGGAATTTCAGTTATTAAATTAATATTAAATGCAATGAGGAGCAGTGTAAGAACGACTAGAAGGAATTAATTAATACGTTTTATTGAAAGTGAAACAATTTAGTTGAGAAAATAGACACGGAAGAAAATATGAAGCTGGCAGTAAAGGAAAAGTTATTTTTAGCGATAATAAATGACCTTAGTTAATTATAAGTTAGATTTGAATAACAACACTTGACTATTGGTTACACATGTCACCTGGTTTCCTAAAAGGCAGCTCATTATAACTAGGGTTACATACAAATGAAAGTGCATTACCTTCTATAAGTACTAACAATGGACGACAACAGCCCCTAAGAGCCAGTGTTTGCATGCAGATGAGTTCATCTTTTAATACAACAGCTCTCTGGTGGAGATTTGCATGCTGTCTTAGGTTCAACAGATGGAAACCTGACGGACCGGCTGAACATACAGGAGTGATGGCTGCTGGCAGAGAGAGAGTGTGTGTGTGTGTTTTGTGTTGTTGATGGATGAGACCCGAGCCAATATACAGTTGAGGCGATCTCCGTTCATTCACTGACAATATACAACAAATCAGTCGTTATTAAATTGTTTTTTCCCTCACACCGACTCTTCTCACGTGGAACATTTACAAAAAGGGAAGAGGAAACGTGAGGTACTCAAAATGAAGGGGGGGGGGTAGTTCCCACAAATATAATCTCCTGAGTACAGTGACTAAATTCTGGAGTTAAAGCCCACTTGTTATAGACCTAGTCAGGTATTGAACGTTTAATAAATAACGAACACAGAATTATTAAATACAAAACACAGAATGTGTGTGATTATACACTGCATATGTATGTGTGTGTGTGTGTGTGTGTGTGTGTGTGCGTGGTCTAGCATTACTATACTTGTTGGGACCTAAATCTGTCTACACAGTCACGTGTGGGGACTCGCCTCCCTTATGGGGACAAATTGGAGGTCCCCATGAGGGGAATCATTAATTTTAGGGTGAAGACTTGGTTAGGTTTAGGGTTAGGATTAGGGTAAGGGTAAGGTTAAGGGTAAGGATAAGGTTAAGGGTAAGGTTAAGGGTTAGGCATGTGTTGGTTATGGTTAAGGTTAGGATAAGTCTCCAGGAAATGCATGTAAGTCAATGTAATGTCCCCTGAAGTGATGTATACATGGTGTGTGTGTGTGTGTGTCTGTGTGTTTATGTGTGTGTGTGTGTGTGTGTCTGTGTGTGTGTATGTGTGTGTGTCTGTGTGTGTGTCTGTGTCTGTGTGTGTGTGTGTGTCTGTGTGTGTGTGTGTGTCTGTGTGTCTGTCTCTGTGTGTGTGTGTGTGTGTGTGTGTGTGTGTGTCTGTGTGTGTGTGTGTGGTGTGTGTGTGTGTGTCTGTGTGTGTGTCTGTGTGTGTGTGTGTGTGTGTGTGTGTGTGTGTGTGTGTGTGTGTGTTGTGTGTGTGTGTGAAGGGGGATGGTGGGAATGGAGTGTGTGGGGAGGAACAGACAACATGGTGAAACTGGGAGTAAAGGCCATGGAAAGAGAGCTCGAGTTAAAGTGATGCTTTCTGCTTTTGGCAAAGATCTGTGGTAGTGATGGAGTTGGGGTTCGTTGCCATGGTGTTTTGCTTCAAGTGCATCCACTGGAATATGATATTGTAGGAAAATATGAATCCATTATGGATCTTGAAATGAAAAACAGGGTTTTGATGTAGAAACAATTATAGTGTGAGAACAAAACTGGGTAAAACAGCTTTTAGATATGCTGCCCCCACAGCTTGGTACAGAAGGAGCTGAAACTCTCAGATGTAATCACTATGGGGGATTTCAGGTCCATCTTAAAGGACAGAGAACACGACACCATTGGTCGATGTGAGTGCTCATATATCCTAAAATCGTTTTAAATGTTGCCAGTTTTGAATGATTTTAATAGTTTGTGTTACTTCGCATATTGACTGGCTAATGTGCCATTGTATTTGTGTTTTACAGCTGTGTTTGTCTGCCTGTCATGTCTGTGTTTTATCTGTTGTAACTTCGTACATGCTGCCCTTCTTGGCCAGGTCGCTCTTGGAAAAGAGATTTTAATCTCAATGAGTCTTTTACCTGGTTAAATAAAGGATATATATAGTGATGTGAGTTCATAGCAGCACTTACTTTACCATCAGCGGACAAACCCTTTTAAATTGTGCCATTCAGCATTACATCACATCACATATCATTTTGACCCTTTTTTTCCAAAGCCACTTGCGATAACTGTAAAAACCATAACCAATCAAACTCTGAAAAACAAGGAAAGTAAAGATATATTCACTTCAAGCAAGATCATGGTGAATTAGTTACAAGGCCTAATTACCCTATTAATACTAATACACCACTAGATATATTATTACCTACTTGTTATATACTATAGTACATTGTGAATAACTTTGAATGTTTATTTACATTTTACTGGACATTTTTATACGAATATATTTTTTTTTTTTATTGGACATAGTAATTTTTTATTTATTAGGTTTATATATGTATTTAGATTTTTGTTGAACATTTTATTTCTTCATTCCTAGAGTTATGTTATGTTATATGTTTTACTTTATTATTTGCCCTTTTTATTGTTTGTTTGTCCACCGTGTAAAGCGGCCTTGGGTCCCTTGAAAGGCGCCACAAATGTCATCTATTATTATTATCATTACACTCAGTGCCGATTCAAGAGACTGTGGGGGGCCCTAGGCAAACATTCACTGGGGGCCCCTCAAACCAGCTTTTCATCACCACGCACACCCCCCCGCCCCCCCCCCCCCCACGGCAACGACACTTAAGATCTGAAGCAGCATTTTACGGCGCGCTATGCATGGTTTCCCGACATGTCGTTGCAGTAAATTAAAGGGTGTTTCATGTTGTCGTTGCTGTGGACCTTCTTAATCTACCTTCTTTGGGGGCCCCCTTCTGGTCCGGGGCCCCAAGCAGTTGCGTGCCTTGCCAGCCCTGATTACAATTGCTAAGATTTGAGTGGACAATCGTTTTTAATGATGAACCGTCAGTGAAAACTTTATGTACATTTAAAAGTTGCTTGGAGCGAACTTAATAAAAAGTTTTAAGAACATCGGTTAACTGCTTCATTCTTATATTGACTTGGCTGATTTATTTTCCAGGGGCATGCCTTCGTCCCCAGGTCATGACACTTTAATGTAGGGGATAATGTCAGCTCGTAATTACAAAAAAAGTGGCGAGATTGGATTTGTGCAGCGCGGCAAACGTAGCTCTGAAGGCCAGAATCACAGCGCCGATCAATACTCTGAACGTTAACTATTCTCTCCAAATTCTAGCCTGGAGATGTTCAATCATCAATAAATGGAAGATAGATTTTTGTGGTGTCACTTTGTCAGTATTTGGACCTCCAAAGGAGTTTTATCTTTCATTACGGCAATCAGTTGTAAATTAGGTAGAATGTTGGAGGAACAGCAGTTTACAGTCATGGTTTTATTTTGCCATGGATTAAAACCCAAAGCAATATTTTCAGGGTCGTCTAAAGTCACTATAGTGCAGACCAAAGTGTCCCAAGGCTCAGGGAAACATCAAAGGTATTGAGACTTACATACTCAGTACTGTGGACAATCCCCACAAGAGCAATTTGGGGTGAAGGGTCTCAGGGACGCAACGACATGCTGACTGCAGAGGGCTTTGAACCTGATCCCAACACCACGCCACACACCACACGCCGCCCCCTATGTGCCGATTCCTTAGTATATAGACTTTATAAAGAAGACTTGTAGAAAAGGCAGTCAAGATAAGATAAGACAGGACTTTATTTATCCGGAAGGAATGTGTTATAAAAATACAATAAACACAGCAGTATAATAATAATAAAACTGTACATTAACAGTATTTAGTAGTGGCAGATACGTAATTGCACGTTATTCATAGAACATTATTAATAATAATAATATTGCACAGGTTATATAGCAGCGAGTGCTTTGTAATGATGGTAACGGTATTTATATTGCATATAGTGGTGGTGTGGAAGTTCTCAGTTCCCTTTACTGAGGGGTAAATAGTTTTAGAGTTTGATGGCCAATGGAGGAAAGTTCAAGCTTTCAGAAGAAACCTATAGGGTTTAGAGAGAAGAAGAAATTCCCTTCAACAACATTTACTCTATTAGGAACACTTGCAGACCAGAGTTCCCGTTAGAATATTTCTTCGCCGGTCAACATGTCCGTTAAAGTTGAAATCTCCCGGACAAAATGAGAAAAGTGCCGGTTTGATTGATTGATTGATTGAAAAGTTTATTAACAGCTTGTATATTGGGTACAGTACAGTACAGCTCAAAACATACAATTGTTAAGGGGATGCAGACCAGAGAAAGACTTTCGTCTTGTTTACATCAGGGTCCCCCATTTCCAATTCATCATGTCATTTAAGACATATAAGACATATAAGACATATTTGACATACAGATGGCTTATTTACAATTTACATACAGGTGGTTTTTTACATACAGATTGCTTGTTTACAATTTTCATTTTAGATTTCGTTCTAATACATCCTAACCGGACATTTAAGACATACCAAGTCTACAGATATACAGTTAGTAACAGAGTCTAAAATGCGAGTATATACATAGATGGGGGGGGGGGGGGGGGGGGGAAAGCTGTCCATTGAACGACAGGTTGAGATTTGTACCATTACCGGGGCCAGTCAAAGCTCTTTGTTATTTATTAAGCTTTAAAACAAATTGATATGATTCAATATTAAACTAGCCTAATGATAGTAGATTAACTACATTATTCAAAAGTGAACAGTAATTTACAACAACACGGGAATAATAAACGGAGCGCTCTCCCTCTCCTGACAGCCCGTCAGTATCATGCGGATCCAGTAATGAGTGACCCGACAGTAAAACTAAACATATCTATAACTAGTTACGGTAGTTTGAGAGGTGATTAAAATAGCTACGTGTGATATTCTAACCTGAAGTGTGTGTTTTGTTCCGCTCACCGCTGCATGTGATCATGCAGAGCTGCTTGTCGACTCGTCAGCAGCAGCTGATCTCTCTCTCATTAGACTTCACTCGCGTTTATGTCCATATCGATCAGATCCAGCTAGTTCTAGCTAATGATATGACTACCTGCTTATTAAAAGACACCTAAACAATAAGCGTCGCTATGCAACCGGGTGAGGCCGCAAAGTATAGCGCAGCATTATGCATTTGTTTACATGCCCACCGGAACCCCGAGGCATTACCAACAGATGCACGATCAACCCATCCAGGACATCTCTTTCTCCACATTAAGTGTTGGACATTAGAATTGACTATTCTTGTCTGTCACATACTCTTTTGTCTTTTGCAAGTTGCGCAACTGATGCGGTATTGCGCTAAACGGAAATTATTTTTGAACGGACACTTTGACCGGAGAGATTTAGATTTGCCGGTCTTCAGCATATTTTATCGGTCGTAGTCCGGTAATTACCGGCTAACGGTAACTCTGTTGCAGACGTATTGTTGAAGTTAAACCCAAAAGTTAGCATAGCATGAGGCGCTTTCACACCGGAGTACTTTTCCCGTTTAGTTCCGTTAGTGCCTGGAATTTTGCGCTCACACCAAAAAGAGAACTTAGGTCAGAGAACTTTTACCCCCATGTTTAGTGCCTGCTAGAGAGCAGGTACTATCCTGTGGAGAAAAAAGTACCAATTTCTGAGTTTTTTTAAGCCGCCATTGTATTTGCTGGCATTAGCATTATTAGCGTTAGCATTAGCCCTGCGCACCAACGGAGAGAGAATAATTTATGGCAACACAAAAAAAAACATGGGAGCGGTGGAGATGAGGAGGTGTCGGTGTTCTGGCGATTTACTCGGAAGGCTTCAGTAGAAGCTGCTGGGAGTCCCAGCAGCTTCTACTGAAGCCAGTCCCTAACTCCGGGGACTTCCAGCCGGGGACTTCGGGTGGCAGTATAACTAGTGGAACTTATTCCGGTGTGAACGCGATCGCCTCTTAGTTCCATGGGGGTACTAAGTGCTGGGAACTAAGTGCTGGGAACTAAGTGATGGGAACTAAGTACGGCAAAGTACTTGGTGTGAAAGCGGCTAAGGGCTCCCTTGATCAAAATCAATGGTAGTTTTCCATTCTATTTTGGAATAGGCTCTACTGCAGAAAATAATCTTTGTGTCAAACAAACATTTATGATACTGATATGATAATCTCCACATATTAACATCACTTTCTGATTTTTGAAGTGAAAATGTGATATTCAGAAGTAGAAAGTCAACGTTAAGTCTATAAACAAACTACGTCAAGGTCACAAGCTAAAGGCAGTGAATGTTCGACATGAATACGTTTAGTAGTCTCATTCAGTCGTTGGTTAGCAACTGCTGTTTTTAAAGACAAACACGCTTCAGAAATTCACCACCTCAAACAAATTGTGAAAATGTCGTAGGCTGGTGTTAACCACAGATCTTATTTCAGGCTTCTAACCAAACATATGTTACAAAAGCAATTGAAGTGCTAAAACGCTAACTCTTTAGGACTCATAGCTGCACCACTCTATTTGATTGAGTATATCTGTGACGGGGTTCTATTGTCCGTATGAAAACACTGGCCTAGTCAGTTGGGTTAAGCTCCAACATTTTAATAACAGCAGCAAAAAATAAAATAACGAACCAGCAGAACTTAAACAAATCACACCGTCCATCACTCATCAGAGTAAACATGCTCTGGTGTTGCCTTCTCTGCAACCATCTCCCGAACATGTCCCAGCTGTTGCCTTCATTGCAACATTCTTCCGAGTCCTCCTCCAGGGCCAAAACCCCATAGCCCCTCCCACAGGCTTACCGTTAACAGGTGACGCAATTACCTCAAACCACATTGTCAACATAAAAGCATCCGACCCAAACATAAACCGGTTAACCACCTCTTAACATAATCATTTAACAAATTAACAAACGCACAATAAATAATAAATTGCATGGTTCCTTTTTAGGAAGAGAACAGGAAATGTTTGGTGTGTGTGTGGGTGTGTGTGTGTGTGTGTGTGTGTGTGTGTGTGTGTGTGTGTGTGTGTGTGTGTGTGTGTGTGTGTGTGTGTGTGTGTTGTGTGTGTGTGTGTGTGTGTGTGTGTGTGTGTGTGTGTGCTCCGTCACAATATCAAACCAGCATTTTGTCTAGATTTGAATTCAGTACAGTGTTTGGCACGTTACAAAAAGCCAGTTTAAATATCTCGGGTAGACCCTTTGGCTAATTTTGAACATCCTCACAGTGGAGAAAGTCTGTTTGTACTATGATAATAGATGACTATTTCCAATGAAATACCATGTATTGTAAGACTGTGGAGCATCTCTATGAAAGACTCACTAGAATGGGTTTTTTTTACACCAAAGACTGTGATGCATGCTGGGCTTCAGCCGCAGTATCTGTGCAGCAAATAGCAATATCTCCCAGCGTGAGATGTGCAGCCCTCTGGCAATATCCTCCTCACACAGAGCCAAGGTCACTAACTACGGTATCTCATCTCACAAAGCAAAAGGATTACCAGTTTGTTTGGCTACTCTCCGATGGGAAAGCTTCCTGGAAATCGCTCGGCCCTCCATCATGGAAGGCTGTCGGCTCCGAGGTTATTTTTTCGTTATTGAGTTTGTAAAGTGTTGCTCTCACTTCTACTGCCTTCCAGATGCACACCTGATTACACCTGTGGAGAAATGAGGCTTTATGGCTGTTCTCCAATGATGGGTCTTTCACCTTCCCCCACTCATGTGTTATATCCTACAACAGTGTTTATTCACCGCAGTGCATTCATATTTCCTCTCTCTAACTTATGCTCTCTTCCAGTACGGTCAAATAAAAATGAATATGCCTTTGAGCCAGGATGATAACAATTAGATTAGATTAGATTCCTTTTATTGTCACTACACAGAGTAGAGCGAAATTCCAAGTATAAAATGGACTTTAACGAGAAAAATCCACATTTTGAAATCATTGTAGAGGCAAAAAATACGTGTTGTCATGACAGTGCAGCATTACATCAGTGACGCTGTCGAATAATCAAGCAAAACCTTTGAAATGAGCCTCACAGCGACAAACAACTTTGTGCACACTAACAAATAAATGTGGCGCATCATGAATTGCCTTATTGGCATGTGGATGTTTTGTGGATCTGCAGCCATGGGCAATCAGGATTAGGCTGTGCGAGATATTGAGTGTTGCAGACCTGATTTCTGCCTCTACCGATTCAGCAGCAGCTCCACTTAAAAGACCCAGGAGTATTTTACAGAGCGGATTATCAATTCACGACTGCCAGGAGAACAATTATCTCTCCGTTGGGAAATGCCGTTATTTAAAATCTTTGTCCAATTATATTACGCTTGCAGGGGCAGCAGAGGCAAGACATGCAGGTTGAAGATGGCTCTGAGTGCTGGGATTTATCAAAGTATTTACAGTCTGATGAAATACTTTGCTTCTGAGGAGAGAGGAGAAGCAGGGTCTCTGAAGTGGGTTTCTAAATGTGTTTTGTTGATGTAAAATCATAATCAAAAGCAATAAGAGTGCTGGGGTTGAAAACAAATATGCAGCCTGTGGAGTCCATTTAAAAGCTCTCTTTGTGTCAATCGTGCGAACATTGATTGGTAGGTCCCCTGGCTTTTGATCTCTCCGAGTATAGTTTTGTTGTTGCTTCTATCCACTGTCGAGGGTTTGTGAAAGTGCTGCAGCCTTGCATCGCAGCATGGGCGTCAGATGGGTTATTGACATGCTGGGACACTTGCCACGTCTTAGTCTGGGTTCAAATTGATCGAGCCGTACAGAGCAAAGTTCATGGGAACATTCAAGACCTGTTCGAAAGCAAGGTTGAAATGAAAAAAAGGATTTAAAGTCTGTATAAACCCTGAGAATAGTTTACAGAGGCCGCATCGTGTAAGTGTTGTGGAGCTAAAAGGATGTTTGTCCTTCACGATGGAGCTGAAGAAAAGACCATGGCCTCATTTACATCTAAAACATGAATCCCCCTGGGAGCATGAATGTGCTCTTATGGTAATCTGAAGTTATATTATGACACAGTTGCGTGAGAGGGGGACATTTCTGAATGATTGTGGTTCGAGAGGAAAGCTCATGTACTCGAATAATGGTAAGGGTCTATCCAGGGACGGGCACAGACATTTGGAGGGGCTATTGCTCTAAACTGGAAAAAGGGCCTCCCCCCCTTGTTTTTAATGTAAAAGGTTCATGATATAAAATGGGGTGGCTGTGGCTCAGTGGATAGTGTGCTGGACTTCGAATCTGGGGATAGGAAGTTCAAGTCTGCTGCAGGTCTCCCTTGAAAAAGAGATCGTTGATCTCAATGGAATTTTCACCTGGTTAAATAAAGGCTACAATACAATACAAAAGTCCCACTGCAGTCAGCATGTCGTTGTGTCCCTGAGACACTTCACCTCAAAGTGCTCCTGTGGGGATTGTCCACAGTATTGAGTAAGTCGCCTTGGATAAAAGCGTCTAACAAATGACATGTAATGTAATAAAAGCACAACACTGTCATTGCAAGTGACACTCAGTTGACTTTCATGTCCAACTGCTAAATTCGTTATTCAGGCACATTTGTTGTGGTCCATATCTCATTAAAATATCTAATGTTAGTAACTATTAAAGAAAAATGGGGACAATTCTGTTTTAATGTAGTTTGACCATTGTAACTGCTCGGCAGACATAAAAAATAGGGCTTCTAACTAATTACCTTAAATAAAATCACGAATTAATGAAACCAGTTCAATACACATCATTCTTATAATTATTTATGAGCGTAGTAACGGTAAGGTATTTCATTACTTATTTATTTAGAATTCCATAACTTAGTAACAGAGATGGTCAAACTAAAGTAGAGACATGGCAGAAATCCTACAATGAAGCGGGACAGTGAAGAGTTCTCTGAGAGAGGGCAATCAAGAAAAGAGAGAGAGCGGCGCGTTGAGGGAGTTTACGGAGCAGAGTGAAAGACACAGAAAGACAGGAACACAATAACAAGTATATTTAGGTGTTTTTTGTGTAAATAACCGACGGTGTCAAGAGGAAGTAAAGTCCCCTATACTCTAACGCCATTTGGTGTGATCACCATAGCCATTTGAGGCCGGACTCGCAGGGCTTGTCTTTGCTTCCAGCTGTCAGATTGTAAACAAAGTCACGTGACTGGAGGCAGATGACAGCGCCGACAAGTTGTGTTTTTATCGCAGTGAGACGCTACGATACTAATTGTGGGTTTATCATGTTGATTCGGTCACAATAGAAAACAAAACAACTCTGCTCTCTCCAGAGGGGCAGGTCGGACAAAAATGGCAAACGGGCTGTTGCCCGGGCAACATTAGCCCGTACCTGCGCACGTCACTGGATCTATCCTGAGGGGAGCAAGTGATGTTAGAAGGATGGCAATACAGTGTGAGTGAGTACTAAGGCACAGTGGTGCTTTAGACTAAATGCTAACGGCTTCATGTCAACATGTTAGCGTGCTCATATTTGTTTATTTGTATGAAACACAACAAAAAGCTGAAACTGATGTCAATGTCATTAAATCTGCAGATATTTAGTCATAAGAAAAAAGTCATTTCTTGACTCGATGATGATGTTAGACAAAAAGTCACCAAAAGTCACCAAAGTTAGCGCAATTAAAATATGGTAGGCTATAAAAGTTAGCGCTGAGCTTCAGTCTGCAATGTTCAAAACAACAGATAAAGCCAGAAATCTAGGTGTAGTCATGGACTCTGACCTGAGTTTCAACAGTCCCATTAAAACAGTTACTAAATCAGCCTACTATCACCTAAAGAATATATCTAGGATTAAAAGACTAATGTCACAGCAGGATTTGGAAAAACTTGTCCATGCTTTTATCTTCAGTAGACTGGACTACTGTAATGGTGTCTTCACAGGTCTCACTAAAAAAATCTATTAGGAAGCTGCAGCTGATTCAGAACGCCGCTGCTCGAGTCCTCACTAACACTAAGAAAGTGGATCACATCACTCCAGTTCTGAAGTCTTTACACTGGCTTCCTGTGTGTCAAAGAATAGATTTCTAAATACTGCTGCTGGTTTATAAAGCACTGAATGGTTTAGGCCCAAAATACATTTCTGATCTGCTAAATTATGAACCATCCAGATCTCTCAGGTCTTCAGGGACTGGTCAGCTTTCTGTCCCCAGAGTCAGAACTAAACATGGAGAAGCAGCGTTCAGTTATTATGCTCCAAATATCTGGAACAAACTCCCAGAAACCTGCAGGTCCGCTGCAACTCTGACTACTTTTAAATCCAGGCTGAAGACTTTTCTTTTTGCCGCTGCTTTTAATTGAACTATTCATATCTTAAACTGCACTGTAACTTTTATCCATGTACTTTTTCTTTTAATGTTTATTTTATTATCTTTTCTTTTTAATGACTGATTTTAAATGCCATTTTCTTAATGTCTTTCATTTTTTGTAAAGCACTTTGAATTGCCTTGTGTTGAAAGGTGCTATATAAATAAACTTGCCTTGCCTAGAGGATTTTTTGACGATTGTTGTGATCAACTATTCTACTTTCCAAATCTAATAATAATAATAATAATTCATTACATTTATTTTAGCGCTTTTCCAGAAGCTCAAAGCGCTAAGGGTCTATCCTCAGGGGAGCAAGAAAAAAATGCTGTATTTAGTCAGTGGTACTTTCGCTTAATGCTCGCAATGCTAACGTGAAGAAGGTATGACATCTTAGTAAGCATGCTAACGTACTAATTTGCAAGAAACCCAATTTAAAGTGTAAATAATTCTAATTCGTCAGTCAAAAAATGATTGATTGATTTGCGATTAATTTAGCAATCTACTATACAACATTAATCAATTGACAGCTTGTAATAAAATCAATTCAAGGAGTAGGTTCGTAGAGAAAAGGCCTTAAGAGGTGTAGGAATATTCAAATGTTATTTATTAAAGTTACATTTGGTAAATTAGCAGGTGTGTGTTTTGCACAATATTTAGACTTGATGTCATATTGCTTTCCACTTCTGATTATAGACAAACGTCTTTTTTGGAAATTAACACAGTTGTTTTGCTAGACTGTAGACTGCAAGAGGCTTGTATTGATAGAAGAAAACCACTGGGACACAAACACCCACATACCTGAGGATCAAAAACTACTTTGTGGGGATTCTGGGACCAGATCACAACGTCCAACCTCTCCTCTTCCTCCCCTTCCTTTTTTCTTTACGAGACTGTTTTTCTTTCTTCAGCGGTGTTGCCAAGGTACTTACGGGCTCGGATTGCTAAGATCTTCAAATAGTGTTTGACATGTACCATTGGGAGCGTTGGGACTGAGTTTCTCTCACGCTGAGACCTGAAGACGATCCTTTAAAGCACCGTGTGTACTTTCACTATTAACATTCAACGGAGCTCACACTTTGCTCACTCTAACATGGCTCCTTTGAATTCAATATGTGTCATCAGTGTCACGCAGCTTCAATCATATAATGTGGCTTTTTAATGTCTGACTCACGAGGTCGCATGGCCTACATAACAATTAAGACATTCTGGCATTTCATTTGACGTTTGACACACCTCGTCATGTTTGTGTCTGTGCTTTTTTATTTCAACTGTCTTTTCTTGGAACAGCAAGTAAATGTTTAATAAGAGGGAAGTGTGTTTTCTTTTTGTGTTTAATTTAACACTTCTTCACCAGAACATGACAAGCCTGCATATACAAAGGAAGTTCAATCATCTCACTGAGAGCTTTTCATTTCAGCATGATACGCTTTTCTGGCTTGTCTTTTAATATGAAACCCTTTTACTGACGAGTCACAACACTCAATTTGGGACGGAGCTCAAGAGGGCTTTAAAATATGAAAAGTGCAGCGAGAAATGGATGAAAAAGCTTGAACGGGTAATGAATTCACTCGATACGAAGATCTACTTAAGGATAAATAAATCAAGACACGCTACTTAAATCGAAATGGCAAACACAGGTGGGAAAAGATGGAAAAAGAGAAGCATTATTCTATGACTTTTGAGGATAAACACAGCAGGAAAAAAGGTCACTAGATTATTTCAATTGATCCTCTTTTATCCCCCTAAACGGAAAACATAATAAAGGAGTGTTTGAGCAAAGCCTTCAGTATGGGACAAATGCAGGTATCAGCAAAATATGTCTCGACGTTGTTTGACAATGAGAGGGGATGTCAAATATCATGAATAAATCCTTCAGTGTGAAAACTGCTGAAGTTATGTTATGTATTTCATTCATATATTCTCTCTTATAATGTTGAAGAATCCACTTTACAGTGTGATTGATGAAGTAAGGAAGGTCGTATGGTGACAGTGATCACTTGGCAGTCAATACAAATATGCTGCAAAAATAACAACAAAAAACCTTTAATTAACAGAGCATGATTGATTTGTACTGTTGGGACTCGGGTTTGAGTCCAGCATGAACTTTTTTGTTATTTTCATGTCGATGCACATTGAATATGTTGTTTGAATAGAGGATTCGTAATATTGTTTGCCGACACCAACATTCACGACCAAGCAGCATTTTAAAGTCTAAATATCCCCAATGACATTTATGCTGCTATCTTTGCAAAACGAGGTAACAGTCACATCTTATCTGGATGAGCTGCACAATACCGTTTTTATAAGAGATACATGTGTGGGTAGTCTTTCATATTAAACATGATTGCTGGTAGATAGCCACAGAAATCGTAACACAATTTAATCTGGGCGGGTCACATTTTAACGTGGGCGGGTCCCAGTTCCGTGGGATGATCACAGTTGAACACAGATGAAGCCTTCTCCACGCTGCTTTCAAACTGTGAGTAAACACCGTGTGCTTCACTTGGAGGCTGTCTGAAGGTATACACAGATGGACTTGGACATTAACAACGATATTCCGTAATAAGTCTGGAAACAATAGCTGGTTTAAATGATTTATTCGAGCTACTCGTTTGTCTTGTTGTAGTCCTCGCTGTTCGCGTCCGGATATCGCCATCGTAATCACAACCTCACACACTGGTACTGGATGTGCATCAACGTGTTCCTAAGAAGCCAAATATACCAAAAGATGTATGTAAACGACAGAAGAAAGCGATCGAAATGTGTATTTCAGTCGAAAGCCACGCACCCCACGGAAACGAGTTGATTGGGAAACAAGTTGATCGGGAAACAAGTTAATCCGGAACACCGGTGCGTTAAAACCACCTCAGTGTCGGATTTTGGAAACTTAATTTTGAGTTGTCTCATGGCACACAAACCAGGGGACTTGACTTCCTCTTGATACCGGCGGTTATTTACAAAAAAACACCTAAATATAGCTACTTGTTGTTATTGAGCTTCTGTCTTTCTGTGTCTTCTCATCTGTAAACTGCCTCACCGCTCGCTCTCTTTTCTTGATCGCCCTCTCACGGGAGAACAGTTCAATGTCCCGCTTCATTGTAGGATTTCTGCTATGTCTCTACCACTTCAGTTTGACCATCTCTGTTACTAAGTTATGGAATACTAAATAACTAAGTAATTAGATACCTTACCGTTACTGCGCTCATAAAGAATGATGGGAATAAGAATAATGCGTCTTGAACTGGTTTAATTAATTAGTGAGTTTATTTAAGGTAATTAGTTAGAGGCTCTATTTTATCAGTATGTCTGCACAGCAATGGTCAAACTACATTAGAACAGAATTGTCCCCATTGTATCTTTAATAGTTACTAACATTAGATATTTTAATGAGATATGGATTGGTTTCTTTTACATTAAAAACAAGTTACAATTTTCAAAAGGTCTTATGTTTTTTTCGGGGGGAGGCCCTTTTTCCAGTTTAGAGCAATAGCCCCTCCAAATGTCTGTGCACGTCCCTGCTCAGAGCTAACCTGTACTGTAGAGCGCATGTGTTTAAAAAGCAGGAAATTAAAAAAGGAACTCACCTTGTGATAAACCCGCAAGAGAAAAAGCATTTGAGCTCCATACTGTTTCAGAAATAATCCTTGACGTGGTTTAGAACAGGATGGCGTTTCATCACAGCAGAATTTAACTTTATCTCCGGTAGAATTCTGATCAGGCATTAGCTCCGCCTCCTCTTTTTTTTAGGACCCAAAATCCGCGTTTCTCTAACAGGGCTTCAAAAGAGGGCTGTGAGCAGCATGAGGCATGGCTATGGGTGAACTGTTTGGGATTTTGAAAAAAAAACGTCACAGACATGTTTTGTAGGTATACAATATATTTGTCAGATACAGCATGATAGGTCCACTTTAAGATATTAGGTTCTGCTCCATCACACTTGTGCACGCTCTCTTTCTTAACCCACCTTGTAGGAGTTGTTTTTGTAAACACCTCTACAGTAATTACAGCCAGATTTGGGAGGATTCAAGGCACTTCCTCCTCCTCAGATGCTCGCATCGTAAGCATGTCCATTAGAGGTCATTGGATTATTTCTACGCTCGGGATCTCACCAAGGGGGTTTATGGGAGTTTTCCCTCAGCGGGGTCTCATCCCATCGCTGTCAGTCTCCAGGGAAGATGTGAAATAAGAGACAAGAAGAGGTAAAGACTCGGCTTATGCAACTGCTGTTATTCACGGCAAAGCAGGGACATTTCCACGCTGTAATGAGACTATTGGACAGTCGTCATTACCCTGCAATCAAACAAGACATTCAAATATTTTCACACATGAGGCAGCAAATCAATGCAGTGAGAGAACACATTGATTTATTTGGGTGTTAAATTGATCCGTCAGCGCTAAAAATAGTTTTAGCATAACATATCGGAGCAGAATATCGATTTATTTTAGTGCCTCTTTTGATGGGAATGTGTTTTCTGCTTTTTCATGGTGTTGGTTTTTTGTGTACCTGCATATTTCAGCTCCCTGTCCACAAGTGTGAGAAGCAATCCCCTCGAAGCATGTTGTCACGCTGCTTGACTTCCCTCTTCACTGGAAGAAGACTACGAAGCAAGACCACGCAAATACAATGTGGCTGTCCCTGAGAAATGCATTTCCACACTCTCTGCAGGCGTGAACTTCACCACTGTTTGATTTCAATACTGTGTATACAGTCTTTGTCTCTCATTAGTTGAAAAGTTCCTCCAGTGCTTAGATGCTGCTGATTAATTATGCATTTTAGACACAAGTGAAAAAGCAAGCCTCTACATCACAATAATGAATTAATTATCTGTATTTGCAGGATTGTCATGTACGCCCTATTTATCCCGCGATTGTTTCGTTCTATTTGAAGCTTGCGAGGAATAATTATGCTCCCAAAGTGTGTTCTGACACTGAACATCGATCCTCAGTGTGATGTGCTGAGAGACTGCGGCAGGGAAGGGTTGTGCTTCAGGGCTTGTTGCAAAAACCCTCACCTAAAACAGTCCTTTCAACACAATCCAACAGCGGCCACTCTTCCTCCCACTCTGCCTCTCCCCATTTCATTACTTAGCTCCATGTCATTGTCACTTCTAATAAGGATCCAGATCTGTGCACATCACACACTGCTCTGGTGACCTTTCCTCAAAGTGTGTGCACTGTGTGACAAATTCAATGCTGCGTGATTTCTGCCCGTTTTCTGATGCTGGAATTAAAAGGAGATTGCGAGGTTTTACGTATTGTCAGGAGGGACAAAGGAGAGGCGCTTTACATAAGATTAGATAGAGCTTTATTGTCTCCCTTAGGAGAAATTTGTCTTGGGCATCGAGATAATACACAAAACATTCAGGTCAATCAGTCATAGATACAGAATAGAGATCACATACAGGTACAGCACTTTCCCTATTGCACCTATGCATAGTGTCCGTCAAATTGCACATATCCCTATCGTATCCATACCTATTTACACATATTGCACTTTCCCTATTTAACCTTCTCCATTGCACAAACTACACTGTAAACATTGCATCTCCCTTTACATCGGCTACATCTCTCTCTTTCAACCTTCACAGACCTTGAAGTGCTAACCCTGCATGACTGGCAGCAAGAACATAGTCTTTAGTTTAGGATTGGCAGTCTGAAAGGAATGGGAGAGTGGGGGGTATCTCTTCTCTGAGGTTCTTCTTTGCATCGCGAAGTGCTGGTGAGTCACAATGAAAGCCCAGGACACAATGTTTATTCAAGGGTAAACAGAAATCAGCTTGTATGGAGTTTGTTGTTCCCAAACATGTGAAATAAGTACTTTAATATACCTTTGTTTCTTCTTTGCTGTCTTACTTTGACTGATAATGCCTGACAGTAATCGAAGGATTGATAATTGTAGGCTCATTATCATTGAAAGATATATCAAAATGGTTATGGTGCGATTTTTATGATTGATCTAAAGTGGATCTATTGTGATTTCGATAATACACTGAACAAAAATATAAACGCAACACTTTTGTTTTTGCTCCCATTTTTCATGAGATGAACTCAAAGATCTAAAACATTTTCTAGAGACACAAAATAACCATTTCTCTCAAATATTGTTCACAAATCTGAAAGAATCTGTGATAGTGAGCACTTCTCCTTTGCCGAGATAATCCATCCCACCTCACAGGTGTGGCATATCAAGATGCTGATTAGACAGCATGATTATTGCACAGGTGTGCCTTAGGCTGGCCACAATAAAAGGCCACTCTGAAACGTGCAGATTTGCTTTATTGGGGGGGGGTCTGGGGGGGGTCCGAAAACCAGTCAGTATCTGGTGTGAGGGGTAGGGGTAGGGTTAGGGTAATGTTGTGAAACGAGTGGCCCATGGTGGTGGTGGGGTTATGGTATGGGCAGGCGTATGTTATGGACGACGAACACAGGCCACTCGATTCACAACATTACCCTACCCCTACCCCTCACCCTAACCCTAACCCTAACCCTACCCCTCCACCAGATACTGTCTGGTTTTTGGACCCCCCCAGACCCCCCAATAAAGCCAAACTGCACGTTTCAGAGTGGCCTTTTATTGTGGCCAGCCTAAGGCACACCTGTGCAATAATCATGCTGTCTAATCAGCATCTTGATGCCACACCTGTGAGGTGGGATGGATTATCTCGGCAAAGGAGAAGTGCTCACTATCACAGATTCTTTCAGATTTGTGAACAATATTTGAGAGAAATGGTTATTTTGTGTTTATAGAAAATGTTTTAGATCTTTGAGTTCATCTCATGAAAAATGGGAGCAAAAACAAAAGTGTTGCGTTTATATTTTTGTTCAGTGTATGTTTGATTAGTTGTGCAACCATAAGGCAAGGCAGGGCAGGTTTCTTCATATATCACCTTTCAACACAAGGCAATTGAAAGTGCTTTACAACAATGACATTAAGAGCATTAAGAAATCATGCAGCGGGAACATATTATAATTAGGGCCGGGACTCGATTAAAAAAATTAATCTAATTAATTAGATGCTTTGTAATTAATTAATCGAAATTAATCGCATTTTTAATCACATATAAATATTTGACCTAAGAACAGTGAGAAGCAATTTTTTTCACATGGATTTTAGTATACCATTAGGCGCATTCACACCGCAGTACTTTTCCCACAAAGGTTCATGAGAATTTAGTTCATGAGAACTCTTTGAACCTGGGGGAGGATTAGGCAAATGAAGCCGCTGACGTCACTTCTTCTTCTTCTGCTTTGGGTTTACTGGCAGGCCGCAAACCACTTCACGGCGTATACTGCCGCCCAAAGTCCCCGGAGTTGGGGACTGGCTTCAGTAGAAGCTGCTGGGAGTCCCAGCAGCTTCTACGGAAGCCTTCCGAGTAAATCGCCAGAACGCCGACACCTCCTCATCTCCACCGCTCCCATGTTTTATTTTGTGTTGCCATAAGTTAGTCTCTCTGCGTTTCTGCGCTGGGATAATGCTAATGCTAATAATGCTAATGCGAGGATAATAAAATGGCGGCTTCACAAAACTTTTTGGGAGTTTTACGGGGCGTGGTTTGCAATCCGCCCAGCCAATCAGAAATATAGCTCTTTTCTCATAAGAGAGCCGCACGAAAGTCCCTGCTGTCTAGCAGGGACTTTCGTGCGGGTAAAAAGGTTCTCATGAACTAATTTTAGTACCGGCTCTTTTTGGTGTGAACGCGATAAAAGAGGCTAACGTCCACGCTAGCTTCCACGCTAGCTGCTATATGTTTTGCATTGAGGTGATACTTGAGGCTTGATGTGCTGCGGTGATATGCGAATTCCTTTTTGCATAATTTGCACACAACCGTGCTCTTATCGACGCTTCCATCCGTCCGTTTTTTAAAATAACATTTCCCACTGTTGTTCACTGTGGTTTGTTGTTGTCTGAAGTCATGAACGTTAGTTGGTGCTCCAGTATAATCGGTACGCCTGAAACTCATCCAGTGAGAAACGTTCCGCGGTGCAAAAATAAGTGCGATTAAAATGCGTTAATTTTTTTAACGCGTTAATTTTTGTGTAATTAATTAATCTTAATTAACGCGTTAAAGTCCCGGCCCTAATAATAATATAAGGGATGCATACTGTTTTTTATAGTGTCCTTGCTACTTTATTAACATTGTTAAACTACTAATGTATTCCTCTTTTTATCTGCCCTCTTTCTTTGCAGTTACAATGTACGTTACCCGGCTGAAAGATGTCTGATTCTAAAAAAAGAAAGCAATTTTAAGACAATATGACGGTATGAACTCAGAGCCACACGCTGCACCTCAGAGCAAGCACAGCTAACAGAGAGAACTCAATCCAACTGTACTGTCACTCTCACTCATTATAAATAGCATCTTCATCGGTTCAGCAGTCAACTGATTGTATGAATTACATTCCCAGGAGTAATAAAGCCATTTGCATCGCCCTGGTTTACACAGCGGTGAAGAGAGACGTCCATGTATTTCTTTCTGCTGCAGTGCACAGCCTCAATTCTTCAGTTCATCCTCAGGCACACAGCTGTCCTCCTGCCCACCGACACTTTGTCAAAGAGCTGATTCTACAACCATGCTGGGTCTCAAATTGTGACTGTTGTAGTATATTTATCATTAAAGGTCCCCTATTATACTGTTTTTCATCAATATATCACAGGTCTCAGATATATCCAGAGCCTGTCTCTGATTGGCTGAAACACCAAACAGATCATTGCAGCAGTACACATAACCCCCTCTGGTTCAGCCCTGTTTCCAAAGTCTGATTCTCTGTCTGTTACTTTAGATGGAAATAAGGAGCCCCTCCCCACGCCCCTCTGAGAGACATTTGGTTACAAAGAACACAATGGTGCTCTAGGAGCCATTTTATGGGTGTTGTTGGTGTCACTTCATTTATATGTGTAGTGCAATACTATTTTGAACACTTGGTGGCGGGGTTTAGTTGCACCGGGTGTATACAAGGGGTCATAGGTGACAGGAAAGGATGAGCATACCGACTCCACCAGCCCGGCAGATGCTCACCACAACCATTAACCTGTATAATTAAACCTTGGTATGTAAAACGCTAAATAAACATCGTTATAAACTGCACCAAAGGACCGGAAATTCATCTGTTTGTGTCTGCGTCTGGATCACTCTCCAGCCCTCCTGTGAAGTAATGGCAAAAGGACATTGGAACATTACCATTGCCATTACAGGTGCTCTAGGAGGAGATTCAGGTGATAAGGGGGGGGGGGGGGGGGGGGGGGGGGGGGGGTTACCTTGGTTGCTGATTGGCAATGGGACACAAGCCAGAAAAATCGTTATGACATCATAAAGTGGCCAAAATCTGATCGGCTCATTTTCAGACAGGTTTTTATAGAAATGGATCAAAAAGAGAGAGAATCTTTGTTCCTGAAACTTTCAGAGTCTCTTTCCACAGAGGGGACACATGTTGATGTAGAAGAGACATGAAGAAGAGGGGACACATGTTGATGTAGAAGAGACATGAAGAAGAGGGGACACATGCTGATGTAGAAGAGACATGAAGAAGAGAGGACACATGTTGATGTAGAAGAGACATGAAGAAGAGGGGACACATGTTGATGTAGAAGAGACATGAAGAAGAGGGGACACATGTTGATGTAGAAGAGACATGAAGAAGAGGGGACACATGTTGATGTAGAAGAGACATGAAGAAGAGGGGACACATGTTGATGTAGAAGAGACATGAAGAAGAGGGGACACATGTTGATTGTAGAGAGACATGAACAAGTGGATTTTTTATATTAGGTGACTTTATATTTGGCCACTTTGATGTATCTCCTGTACCTGATGTAATCTCATTAGCCATCAAACCGCTGGACGTTGTGAAACTTAATCTGATGTGAAACCCTGGCTGTGTGTTTCTATTTGCTCCTGAGATGGGGTTTCACAGATGGAGAGTCCAAGGTGTTTCACCGAGTGTCTCTGCACTTTAACAGGAATCAGTGACAGCTCCGGGATAAATGTACGACTGGAGGCACACAACGAGAACTGTCAACACATCCAATTTGATGTATAGTGTTTGTGGGAGTGAATCAAATATATAATTCACAGGGCATATGGGCAGTTCGCCTGCATGGATATTGGTTTTCTCGGTCTGATATAAATGAAACATTTCTCTCTTTCTCTCCGTGAGTCAATCAAAAGGTGCTCAGTGGACTTTATTTTAAAGGTCCCATGTCATGCTCTTCCGCTTATTACCCGTCTCCCTGTGAGTTATGAAGGTTGTTCTGCATGTAAACGGTCTGCAGAGTCACAAACCCTCAAAGTACACCCTGTAGCGAGTAAAACTCTAACACAGACCTGTCTATGCTGCCCCAGAACGCCTCGTTGGACATTTATCTTTTTCTTTTTTTTCTTCCAGGAACCAAGGGACGTAACGACGACCCCATGGACCAATGGACCAATCCGCGGAGCCATTACGTTAAGGCTGCGGGTGTGTGTGTGTGTTCGGCTGGTTTCGGGCTGGTTTCAGGCTGGGTCTCGCTGTGTCTCGCTGTCTCGCAGACGGCCACTGGGCTCATGGGGAGGGGGGGAGGGGGGGGCAGGAGCTCCAACAAGCCGTTTAGGACAGAGAGTGAATACACATACTTTACAGAGATGCTGTGAGAAACCAATGTGAGTTTGGAAAATTGCACAATTTAAATCTATTTTAGTAGACCTCAACAATGGAATTATGATCAGTAGAAATGGCCGTGACATGGGACCTTTAAATTGCTGGATGGCCTTGAATAGTATCCCTTAGCAATGTACTACTCTAATGTATGTATTAAATGTTTTCAATCTGATTTGATTTATTTCGAATGTGTAAAACAATAATACAAAAAAAAGATAATATTAATGAAATGAAATATGAGAATTATTGGTACCACTTTACATAAGACTACCCTTATAAAGGATCCATAAAGAGTTTATAATTAGGTTATGAATTAGGTTGTAAGCACTTCATTCCAGTTCTAACATAGTTTTCATGCATCAACACAGGCTCACTATTTGGTGATGACTAAGCCTTATATTGGCTACTTAGCCAGAATCAACTCAGTGAGCAACAGACACCAAGGATGCTGGCTGATGAAGAAGACGAAGTAAGCTAAGTAGCCAATATAAGGCTTAGCAGTACAGATACATGTGGGCTCACTATTTGGCAAGCAACCGGTCACAGTTGCCCTGTTTATCTCATGTCTCATAAAAGCTTATTAATGATTTATAAAGTGTTCACAACCTAATTAATAAATTAATTACAAACTATTCGTAAACCCTAGTCTTATTGTAAAGTGCTACCGAATTATGATACTATACAAACTTAAGCAGTGTAAAATTGATAAACAAAAATATTACTGACTCTAATTTATATATAAACAAATTATCTACTTAATTACACATCCGAAAAGGGGTGGGAAGAAGTTTACACTTATTTAATAAAACATTTTACTGAAGCTTCTTGTGATGGAGTCTTATCTCACTCCGGCATTACGTAATCAGGAGGGAAAAAAAGTTGTAGTAACATTAAAAAACAATGTAATCAGATTACTGTTATATTTCTAAATATTGGGGTTGACTAGCGAGGTTAAAATGTTACTTAAAAGACCATATCACATGACATGTCACTTGTTAGACGCTTTTATCCAAAGCGACTTACATACTCAATACTGTGGGCAATCCCCACAGGAGCAATTTGGGGTGAAGTGTCTCAGGGACACAACAACATGCTGACTGCAGTGGGGTTTGAACCTGTGACCCTCTGATCCCCACACCAACGCGCAACCCACTGCACCACACGCCTCCCTTTCATGTTGTGTTTGTTGTAAAAGGAGCACTTTTGATGTCTTCTCTGTAAACTGTACAGGACATCAACAAATGTAATCAAGTTGTCATAAATTCAACACATTCATAGTTGCTTTTGGTTTTGCATATCAATAAACTATATATATACATATACGTGTCCTCTTGCAGATTGTCTTTTTATTTTGATCGTGTTTTTGCTAAGAGCTCCAGCGTTTCCGTTCTTATTTGTACGGAAATAAATGAATAAATAAATACAGAAATATGGAAATAAATAAATTATTAAAAGTTGAGAATAAAACAATACACACATCATATATATATACATATATCTTTACTGTAATACAGTTCTACCTTTACATTCACTTACATGTAGGCCTACTTATGTATTTCTGTGTCCGTATGCTAATGAGGTGGTGCGATTCGTCACACCTGTTCTTATTATAAATCCTGTGCACACCTGTTCTATTAAACATCCTGTACACACCTGTTCTTATTATAAATCCTGTGCACACCTGTTCTATTAAACATCCTGTACCAGAGGTCGCGTTAACCAAATATTTTCGTCTATTTAACAATGACGGAAAAATCTGAAAGCAGTCCGTCATTTTAACACCGGAGCCTCGCTGCGGGGAAACTTTGGCGCTGTTCCGAGTTTGTTCTAATCCGTCAAAATGACGGACTGCTTTCAGATGTTTCCGTCATTGTTAAAAAAAATCCGTCATAGATGGAAAATATTCGGTTAACGCAACCTCTGCTCGGAATAGCGCCAAAGTGTCCCCGCAGCGAGGCTCCGGTGTTATGCCGTGTTATGCAGGCCCGCCAAAAAGGAATTGATACCGTTTCCAAACCTAACTTTGCCGTACAAATCATTTAAATGTCTGTACGTTTTGGCTTTACGCTAAGCGGGTAATACTGGATTTTGATGGAAATGTTACTTTTAAACTGTAAGTATCTCATTTATACATTCAATTTTTTCCCATATTTATTTATTTATGCATTCATTCATTTATTTATTTTAACTTCAATCAGGAGAGACGTGATGTATGAAATACATGTTTATTACCGGGACACATGATATAAGAAAATGATGATTGACAGATTACAACAATGAATTAACTGATGTTTGGAGATTAGGCCCCGGTTTGTAGGATGATCATTCGGGAGGGGAAAACCGCTCCGATGAACCCCCCGGGGTCTAGACACTGGTGGTGGTGATAAGTGGTTCGGTCTGGTCTGAAGGAAGAAGGATTAGCTTGGCCCTGGATTAGGAGACAGGAGGCGAAGGGGTGGAGGAGGGTTGTGCGTTGACACCTGAAATGACAACTGACAGAGAGGGAAGAGCAGATTTAAAGGGGTTAGCAGGTGCGATGATTGGCTAGCTGGGGAGTAACGCCCCTGATTACTTAATGGAAGAGGAGATTGAAGTGACGTGTAACACCAGGGGGTATTGGTCTTCCTCATTGAACTTGCGCTAAGCTTCATATTTATTTTTACATTGATTTATTCCTGAATGTATTCATTTATTTATTCATGTTTTATTCATACATTTAATTACGCATGTATTTATTCATACGTATGTCCATGGGCAGCGCCAGGATTTGTTAGCTGCAGTAGCTTAGCAGTTGCTATATGACAGCACGGCGTTGCTAGTTAATTTTCTAAATAAATAAACAAACAATACCAGTGGGCCAAGCACGAGCCTGTTCATATTGTAGCGTTCGTTCACCGCTATTCAAGATCACAGATCACGAGCCTTCAATGTCGAAAACGTTCTCTTTTTGTTCTGGCATTGACGGCCACAGCCACGCCTTACAGAACCAATCAATAGTATAACACGCATTATGACTTTCCCCCACACTCGAACACAACTCCTACCGTCTCGTACTCCCTCCACACTCACACTGAAAACGCACACACCTGGAAGGGGCGGTCTCTACTCCCACCAACAACATTGCCTAAATAACTTTACAAATGTACACGTTTTTAGTCCCAGTGCGCCACTGAACGTAGCTATTATGTAAGGTGCTGGTATATATATACTAACTGTGCTTTCCCCCCAAAAAAGTTGTAAATCAAACAAGTGAAGTACATGTTATGTTATGTTATAAAGCCGTGGAGGGCGGTAGTTTATAAACCAAAGAGTAACCGCCCTTACGGGACGCTCTAATAAGTAAAGCGAACGCACCCGCAAGGACACCTGGCTTCCTATTGGTTGAGGGATTTTGACAGGGTTGTTGCACAAAAGATCCGAGCGCGCACAGAAGAAATCTGAGAGCAGACATTTCACCAGCGCACAGAAACAGCCTGAATGCGAGGAGAAGGCTTTAAGCTGGAACACAGGAAATCTGTAAGCAGCAATATATCTGAGTGCAAAACAATGGGGTTGCTAAGCCGTTGCTATGCCAATTGTTGGAGTTGCTACAGCAACTCCAAGATACCCCCTGGCGCCGCCCCTGCGTATGTCATGTTCCTTACTCCATATGAGTGAGGGTCTGAAATCTCTTAATTGTCATCGATGACGTCACTGGCCTAAAACAAAACAAGCCTCGATAAACGCTTCCCCAAGAACTTCCTGGATTACTGGAACCACGCTCCGAAGCCTCGTAACATCAATACTTATTTGCCAGTTACCTGTTCTGCCTGGTTTTTGACCTCGAGTTTCCTGCCTGCCCCTGATTGGATTTATTTGCCTGGATGCTGACTTGAATAAACTGAACCTTTTGAACATTGGTTGCATCTGGGTCGTGGTCTTGGGATCAAATCCGTACCGGTGAACGCGACACACGTAGGTGGACTCAGGGCCCTTTATTCCGGCAGACTATGCAGATGCATTGGGCCCCCGCGGCCACTAGGGGGCCCACAAACTGAAAGTTCAGGTTCAGCCTCAATATATTTAGGGAGAATTCAAATTAGCCGCCTTTATTTGTAGACAGCCAAGCCCCCTCCTGTGTTCGGTGAAGCATTATATGCTTAAAAATCAAATGTAGGATATAAACACAACTAAACTGCAATGATAGCAAAGCTGTGGCTTGGGTTTTAGGGATAATAAAGTCCAAATCATCGTTGGGCTGTCAGCCAATGAGTGACATCTGAGGAAGAGGAAAAATGTAAATGATACATTGTTGGGGAAATGCTGCATCTCTTGCATTTATTGACGTAGAGGAGCCTTATTGTTTACCTTTTTAATATCATTTTTTGTAAGTTTAAATTGCTTGGTTTTCGTGAAATTAGACTGTTTTCCTCTTAAAGTGAAACAGATCATCTTAAAGGCTTCGGAATCCCCCATTGTAGTTAACAAACTGTAAAAACTTGGGCCCCCAAACAGCATCATAGGGCCCCCAAACAGCATCTTGCATAGGGCCCCCAAAAAGCTAGAAACGGCCCTGGGTGGACTGTTTTGGAATCAAAATATCACATTTCGCCAAAAGGTGGCTTTTTGCATGCCTGATTAATTCATATGCTTATATACAAATACCCGTTTTAGCGCATATACCTACAATTAGTAATAATATCCCTTTTTTAAATGTCTCCAGATGAAATCGCTCTGCTCCATGTTTATTAATGATCAGAATCATATCATTGAGCTGTGAGTGTCGGGGAGAAAAAAGAAAGATCATTTGCCGCACCACAGGACAAGAAATTCCTCCTTGGGAGCTGTGGGTTTTTAGTCTTGTTTGTGGATTCATGGTGTGTCATTCAGGGGGAGAAAACCGAGAGGGAGGAAAGATCTGAGATTCAATTTACGGACAAGATGGAGATGTCAACACAGATGTCAGGAGTGAGAAATAGTTAGGAATGACAAATGAAAGAAGTGTGCAGTGTTTGTGCTGCGATGCTTCTGAGGGTGTCTGTCCTCGACACTTCGTTACGGATGACATGCTGAAACCCTGCCTCTCAAGATGATGAGATTTTACTCGCTTGAGAATCCTTCAGTACAACAGGTTGGAGGGACAGGAGGAATAATTTATGTGTGGCATGTACATAATTTGTTCCCCAGTCATCCTGATCAAAGCAGTCGCTGCCATGCTGTTTTTTTTTTTTTTAAACCTGCAGACTAACACCGAAGCTGTTTGCTTTGTTTTTGTTACTGCCAAATTGTATTCCATATGTTATTCCATTCCTATGTAAATACTGTTATATTTCACTATATCTTTTATTATTTTTTAATGTTATTATAGTTTTCTTAAAATAGTTCTCTCTCTTGTTTGACTTTTATGTATGCACCATGACATCAAGTCAAATTCCTCGTACGTGTCTACCTGGTGATAAACCTGCTTCTGATTCTGAAGCTGTATCTGACAGGAATCAACGTCTGGAAGTCACTGATATTCAAGAAAATGGCATAATAAGTGTTTGTTCAGCAGAAAATTGAAAAGAGACGCTATTTATTCATTTCACCAAATAGTCCTCGAACGATTCTCGTAAATGAAAGGAACCTTCGAAGGCCCTCCACTTCTCGATTTGTATATTCTTCCCTGTCAAGGTTTGTTTATTTTTAATCTCTTTTGTGCAGCCATTTTAACTCCTTCCTCTTCCCTTATCTTAGGTGGCGGTGAGACAGATTTAGTAACTCACTCACTCACCTGAGAATAGACAGGAAGCATCAGCTGCCCGTAATACATAAAGATGAAGTAAGGAGAGTGCCTTTTGAAGACAAAACCAATTACTCGTGCAATTTCGGAGTCAGACAATGGACACAGGCCATTTCTTACAATTCCACGCCAATTCTCTGTATATATAACTTATAATAAAGCCGTGCAGCCACTGAAGGCACTAGAAAACAGACAGCCTAACGTGAGGCTGTGTTTGAATGGATTCCCTCGCATCAATGAATGCAGAACATTACACACACACATGTTTCCGTGTCTTTGGAGGCTGAAAATGACAGCAGTGTTGTTGTTTAGGGTTATGATGTATTTCTGTTTGATCTCTGGGAGCGTGTTACACGTCTCCGCTGCAGAAAGACGGATGAATAATAACCCAGAGTCTGTAAAATGTCCCAATTCTTTACAATTTCAGAGGGAAAACAGAAGAAACATTTCCTACAAATACAAATATATTGTTCGCATCACCTTCAAACCCCTGGGAGTGCACAACAACATCTCTATTCTTGTAAGGTTGACAGTAGTATTTTATGTTTCCTCTTCCACATAGAGTTATTTCCTTTATAACTGTAGGGCTTTTTTAATGCTGTAATTTAAAAAGTCCTGATATATGTGTATTTAGATTATTCTAAGGGCCCTGACACACCAAGCAGTCACCAGAGGACTCGCCGACGCCGGCTGTTGAGTCGCCGTGTTCTCCTGCGTCTTGGCCATGTGTCGCACGGGAACACACCGCAAAGACTTCAGTGCGTGAGTGCCAATAACTCTCCTTACCAGCAGGCGGCGGTAGTGTGTATTCGTCATTCAAAATAGGCAACAACCGGAAGACAGAGAAGAAGAACAGACTGCGTGATATAAACAGCAACAAATAGCGTGTGCCTTCCATTTTCACTCTCGTCCATCGAAAACATGTTTTGTGCGGCACTGGAGCTAACAGCCATTGCAGTGTTACTTGTGGAAGACATTCTCAAGCAACAGTCTCTCAAGAAGCGGAAGAGCAGGTCTTCGTTTGCGTCATTCCAGATCGCCATGATGAGATGAAAATGAATATCAGTCTGTGTGTGACTTCTTAAATCGTTTGTTTACGTCCCTCACTTCCGTTTCGCTTCTCATGCACTGATTCGCTAGCTGAACAGCCAATCAGAGTTATTGTTTGGTCCGACTGCCTGACCCGATGCATGGCCGATTCAACATGTTGAATCGGCCATGCATCGGGTCAGGCAGTCCAAATAAGGCGTGTCACGGCCGCCGGTGCGGGACACACCAAATTGAGTTTGGGCGACAGGACACGCTTCGTCTCCCGACTTACGAAAACGGCCGAAATCGGCCTGGTGTGTCAGGGCCTTTAGAGCTCAATTTCAATCCCCCTTTCCAAGTAGGTTTCCCTTTGTCATTTTGCTGCTACCATATTTGTGCAAGAGGTCATATTCTCTTAGCTTTTCCATCGATTTTTGTGAGCAGATATATTGCTTTAATGAAGAGTTATGTTATGTTGACCCATAGCTAGGAAAATAACAATGTTACAGTAAAAACTACTCGAGTAGAAGAGTAACGTAGCTTAGATAAAATGTAAACCAAATAACTATTATAAAACATTGAAGTAATAAGATAGCCGCAAGTGACTTTCACGATCTTAATTTTTTTGTTTATAGTTTCCTGTTGTATTTTGACATGTATTTTCTCCTTGTGTCGTACTTCCTGTGTTTTTTTTTCTTTCAAATAAGATAGTGGTTAGGAAAAGACGATAGGAGCTGATTTTTGGACAATTCGACTGCAACCTTAGGCGCTTTCACAGTACTTTTCCCAGGAATAGTTCCCGCACCTTTATTTCCTGGAACTATCTATTAAATCGCGTTCACACCGGAATAAGTCCCTGAGGGAGGATTACGCAAATGAAGCCGCTGACGTCACTTCTTCTTCTTCTGCTTTGGGTTTACTGGCAGGCCGCAAACAACTTCACGACGTATACTGCCACCCGGGGGGCTCCGGGACTTCGGGTGGCAGTAAATCGCCACCTGAAGCCCCGTGTAAATCGCCAGAAGCGCCGACACATCCTCATCACTCCACTGATCCCATGTTTTATTTTTGTGTTGCCATAAGTTAGTCTCTCTCCGTTGGTGCGCTGGACTAATGCTAATAATGCTAACGCGAGGAAATAAAATGGCGGCTTCACAAAAACTTTTCAGAGTTTTACGGGGCGTGGTTTGCAATTCGCCCAGCCACTCAGAAATTGGAACCTTTTTCTCCCCAGGAAATTACCACCTCTCTAACAGGGACTAAAAAGGGGTGAACGTTTTTGGTGTGAACGCAACATCCCAGGAACTATCCGAACTATTTCTGGGAAAAGTACGGGAAAAGTACTCCGGTGTGAAAGCGCCTCTTAGTCAGTTTGTCGTTATTATTTCCCTGGTTTTAGTTCATTTCTTTTGTCTGTATTCTGTATTTCCCTTCCTTGTCCTCAAAGTATTCCTGGTTTGTTTCAAGTTTTTTGTTTATACATTATTTCCCCTCTCTCTCTAAATAGTTATCACAGTAATAAACCGTATTTAATTTAATCTTACTGTAAAATATTTTATTTTTTTACATTCTGTTCTTTTATCATATTCTATTTCCGTGTATACTGTATAGGCTTCTTGCACAATTTTGTATTTGTATTTTTGCATTTTATTATTATGTTGCATCGTTGTAGGAGCTTGGGTCATAACATTGCCATTTATACACTTTAGCTTATGTGACATTACAACCTTTTAATCTTTTCTGCATTTGAGTCCTGATCACCTCCGGCTCCTGACTACATTAAACAATTGTAAAAATACAAAATTGGCCGAGGTAATAACGATTTTGGTTAATGGACTTGGGTCAGGGTTAATGGACATTTAAATATATTCAACACTATTCAAACAGAAGCCCACTGATACTATTGACAGCAATTCAGTGTCTGATAATGCCATGCAAATCCCCACAGACTCTCATCCCATTGATACCACTCCTGTGTTATTGGGCTGTGCCCTTCACTGTCTTAAGTGATACCGTCACATTGTAGATGGCCCAATTCTGGCAAGGCAAGTCAAGGGATCATTAATCACCCATCAGAGGGGACTTGGCTGCTGGGTAAAGGTTATAAAAGCCCAGTCATATCGCCAATGTGTGAAAGAAACCATCCCATTTCATCAGAGCATACAATATTATAATAAGCAATATACTCCACGGACTGAGGGGATTGTTTCAGTTTCATGTGATGAGTATCCTGCAGCGGTGTGATGGTATGCATGAAAGCAACAAATGATTTATTTTTAGGGTAATTTGGTACTTACCTCTGGAGGAGCAAATGTTCAATTAAACACTTCACAGTCTGGAGGATTTCACAGTTTATTGTTTTAAGAGTTGGTCATGGGGGCTACATTTTGGCTGGTTGTTTCCTACGGCTGTTATTGAGCGTTATTAAAAACAAAAAGCAAGTTGCACTAGATAACTCTGAGAATATTCCATATACATATCTAACTGATTCAGGGTTAGCCACCGGTTATGAGGCTTGCATGATTTTCATTTTTCCTGATGTAGAATCAGAAAGAAATCCAGCCTGTAAAGTTCAACCAAATAAAGTATTCAATTGGCAAGCCGACCTCAAATCACTATCTGATATATAATGTGGATGTTAAAGAGGCCCAAGTATGCTTTCCTGTAGTGTGTTATATATTTGTTTTTGTATGTTAATGGTCTACAAATGCTAGAATTAAAGTAGAGACAATACATACTGATATACACCTGGACATCAGCAGGAGAGGACTCTTTAAAGTAGAGACACTACATACTGATATACACCTGAACATCAGCAGGAGAGGACTCTTTAAAGTAGAGACACTACATACTGATATACACCTGGGCATCAGCAGGAGAGAACTCTTTAAAGTGGAGACACTACATACTGATATACACCTGAACATCAGCAGAAGAGGACTCTTTAAAGTAGAGACACTACATACTGATATACACCTGAACATCAGCAGAAGAGGACTCTTTAAAGTAGAGACACTACATACTGATATACACCTGAACATCAGCAGGAGAGGACTCTTTAAAGTAGAGACACTACATACTGATATACACCTGGACATCAGCAGGAGAGAACTCTTTAAAGTGGAGACACTACATACTGATATACACCTGAACATCAGCAGGAGAGGACTCTTTAAAGTAGAGACACTACATACTGATATACACCTGAACATCAGCAGGAGAGGACTCTTTAAAGTAGAGACACTACATACTGATATACACCTGGACATCAGCAGGAGAGAACTCTTTAAAGTAGAGACACTACATACTGATATACACCTGAACATCAGCAGGAGAGGACTCTTTAAAGTAGAGACACTACATACTGATATACACCTGAACATCAGCAGGAGAGGACTCTTTAAAGTAGAGACACTACATACTGATATACACCTGAACATCAGCAGGAGAGGACTCTTTAAAGTAGAGACACTACATACTGATATACACCTGAACATCAGCAGGAGAGGACTCTTTAAAGTAGAGACACTACATACTGATATACACCTGAACATCAGCAGGAGAGGACTCTTTAAAGTAGAGACACTACATACTGATATACCACCTGAACATCAGCAGGAGAGGACTCTTTAAAGTAGAGACACTACATACTGATATACACCTGAACATCAGCAGGAGAGGACTCTTTAAAGTAGAGACACTACATACTGATATACACCTGAACATCAGCAGGAGAGGACTCTTTAAAGTAGAGACACTACATACTGATATACACCTGGAAATGAGCAGAATGTGACCTCTTTAATTCTGAGAATACCGGGATAAATAAGAGGCGGCAGCGAGGCAGGATTCTTTTAAACGTCCCTTGAGCCTGGGATTAAAGTTGCTCTCTTAATAACCTGATGATTAACACGTTCATCAGGCATGACTGTGAACCCTGCAGCTACATGGCATATTCATAAAGATTTATGACTCGTGCCAGCCTCATCTCACATGAAATGATAGTTTGTGACGGACCATGGAACAATGTGTCACTTAGCATAGATCTGCCGCTGAAAATACACAGCTTCAAATTAAGAGTGAGTTATTCTCCCTTCCTGTATCACCGGATCTTCTCATCCTCCTCCCGTAACGTCAGAGCTATAAAAACAGTCTGTGACTCAAACTGCTCAAAGAGTGGCTTCATTTGTGAAAACAAGGATGTGGACACAAGCATGTGTTCTTCAGTGGAGAGAAAACACCCTTAAATCTCCCTTAATATTTTCTGAAAGTGAATTAACACTTTGGAATGGTTCTCAAATTGTATGTAAAATGTTGTTGATTTTTTTAAAAATGATCGTACTTCTTTACGCTAAAAAAATAAATATAGGAAAATAATATTCAAAAAGTATTTCCTGGTGTTTAATGATAGAGAAAAACTAATTGTTGTTGTCCAAAGCTGTCGTTAAATCACCCGGACTTCTTTCCGCGGATTGATATGACTGCATAGTCCCTTCATCTTCCTTAGCGACGGTCTGTTCTCCTTAGCAACGGTCTGTTAGTGAGAATTAACAACCTGTAGAATGTCCAAATTGACCAATCAGAATCGAGTATTCAACTATGCCGTGCGATAACTGCAATTCAATGTCAGTTGATAATTCAAAGAAGCTGCTTTTTTATATAACTGAATTCATATTGCAGGTGAAAGTGAAATAAAATCTTAAAGAATTGGACATTTTATATCTATTTGAGGACACTTGGCCCTATAGAAAATGTTACATAGTGGGTTTGTGACCTCAGTGTGAATCCTAAGGCCTACACCTCTCAACAGAAGCAGCATGAAGGAGCCCTTGACATATTGACATTTTGAAAGTCTGAATTGCTTCAGTTTCTGAGTCCTGTTTCTGACCTTGCATCAAGTGGCCTTCTAGTTAGAGTGGGGTTACGACTCCTGACTGTTCCATGTGTTGTTTTTATCTGTTGTGATTTATTGTGATGTAATGTGTTTTTATGTGTTTAAATTACATGTACAGCACTTTGGCTCGACCAAAATCGTTTTTAAATGTGCTCTACAAATAAAACTTGATTTGATTTGATTTGAAGTGGCTCTCAGTGCAGAGGAGCCACCGCTGCTGCATACTTATTAAAATATTGGCTCCATTTTGCCTTTTCCGCCTCGATAACCTTCATACAGAGCACAACGCCAATGCACACATGACACAGTATGCTCTGGCATTAGTCAAAGCTGACTCATTTTCATTCCTTTAAGAGCTCTATGGATACATCTCTCAACACCCATATGAAACAGAACTGTAATCAGATGTTCTTTTTCTTTATGGATATTTTACAAATCACCCCCCCTTTTAAACTGTATTCTTGTTTATTAATAACAACTTTTTTGTACTGTCATATAGTATTTCAAACCTGTTTTTCATCTATTCTCTTATTTTTTTACAACTATAATGATCATATAAAGGTGTGCCTTTACCTCACTGAGCTGAGGTTATCAGAGCCTCTCAGTCTTTCAGGAGAGAGCTCTCTAAAGCTCTCCCCCCCGCGGCTGCTTACAATGTAAATTCCAATGTTAATTCCAATGTTAATAAAAGCACACAGAAGCTGTATGCATTTTTTGGGAGTTTGATTTATTTTAAATGAACACAAATACAAAATGAAAACCAATAATTGCACACTAAAACCATTATTTCAAAAAAAGAACAATTTCACATAAACCTCTGGTTTTTAGTGGGGCTGGGACAGTTCAACTTGATTTGGGGGGGGTGCGCCATAGTTTATGGGCGCTGTACGCAATATAGGCATAGTTCTGTTAGTATAAGATAATAAGATGTATTGTTGATCCAAAATCGCCCCCGATGGGTTGATGCCCTTAGCATTCGCCTATGCCTCTGCCGAGGGCCGGCCCTGCGCACACCTGCACACTTGCTCACCTGTTCCATTCTTCATTTTCCGAATGCCAGGAAGAATTCTTGCCTCGCTTCTGAAGCAAGATGCTCGGAAGACATGTGCTACCAAGCAAGCGTACTCGAAATTGAGAAACACCCACTGATGGGTCCTCCTCGACTCCTCCGCTCGCATCTCCTGTGGGCGGGACTAAGACACAAGGAGGGGAGTCGAGGAGGGGGATTAGAGAAATGAGAAAGGCCCATAGAGGAAAATGAGTTCAGTTTTCAATGAAATATAAAATAAACACTGTATATAATAAGTGGCTTAAGCTACAAGTAGTGTTCACATCCTTTCTTTCTGTCTTCCTATGGGAATAATGTGGTGAATAAAGGGTCATTTAAATTGCTAATGCTAATAACTGTACATAATTCCCGTTTATAAAACAGCAAATTGAGTCGATGAAGTATGTTCATGTCATTGTTAAATAGATTTTTTTCATAATGTATGAGATAAAATGTAATCCTATAAACAGGAGTGACTTGTGGTGCCCCCAAGTGGCGTTTGAAACAAACAACAACAATCAACATTATTATCAATAAAACCTGTTACACTGACACCAGGGATGGGAGGGTTACTTTCAAAATGTATTCTCTAAAAAATAAATAATCAGTAAGTTTTAAAATTATTAAAGGCTTGATACATTTCCGGTACTTTTGGATAACCTCAATATCAAGTGCATTGCCATTTAAAACAATAATTGTTTTAAAGAATGTTTATTAAGTGGGACAACAGATACATGTGACCTTAGAAATGTAGAAACCAATTTAGGAACAAAAATGACATGGCCTTGGCCTTTATACACCAAGACTGAAACACATGAGCACATACTACAGTTAAAAAGGGGACTTGAAAAAAGTGAGATTTTTGAGGAAAAAGTGAGATTTTTTCAACTAATTTAGATTTTTGCTTAAAACGGTAGAATTAGAAAAAAAAAGAGTCAGGAATTAGAAATCAACAAAAAACATTTTGACATTCTGAAAGAAATCGGAATTTTGTAAAAATTAGTCAATATTTTTATAAAAAAGGTGAGAATTTTGAAAAACTTATAAAAAAAAAGAAGACAATTCAGGATTCTGATAATTTTTTTAAGAAGATGATTCGGGGCCAATTGGAAAAACAAAATAATAACAAAGGTCCCATAAAGCAGATTCAGGCAAGATGAGAGTAACACTACGTCACTTCCGGGCGAAAATTACGGCTCCGCCCACTTTTGGGGGAAAACAAAGCTGTCAGTTGAACGGCGGTTAATACAAATTCTGAAGTTTTTGCCAATCCGATCAGAAAATTAAGAAAACCGGAGATTTTTGGATCTTCAAAGAGCCCGATTACAATGGCCAGACAGGCAAACTATTACATTAAATCATTGGAAAACGACGATCGGGCTCGATATATGATTAAATTAAAAGCAGTAGGCGATCAATGTCCATTCAGTCTGCCGGTGGACGAATGATCCGACTCAATGGCCTGAGGTGTCATATCCTGACATCTATAACTACCTCATTGAATCTCCAGGTAGTTTGTATAGGACGTCATCAAGTCACATTATTTATCCGTTTTAATAGTCTGTCCAATTTGCGTTACTGTTTAAACTATAAATATGTGTTATACAATAACGTGTTAAATAGGGGGTTTACCAAGCTAATTAATGATAGCATCTAGTTATAGGTAGGGTTGATCATTGACGATTTTATGTTATAGCCTATCTTTATAATCTCAGTAAATATACCACAACACAGTAGCCTACGACAATATTTTAACATGTATGTTAAATATTGTCGTAGGCTACTGTGTTGTTGTAGCTATTTTGTACAATTTTTGTACAAGCTAATTTTGCTACAAAATTCAGTCTTTATTAATTAACTTTCTGGATTGCCCATGGTTGTACTACTAATGTTTTTTTTTTAATGATTTTAGATGTGACAGAGCAGGTTTAGAGATTTGTGTCTGCTAACTTGTCCTCTAGGGATTTACACAGCAAGTTCAATGAAGAACTTCAGGTCTCTGGAAGCACATACCTTTTTTACCAGTGGCTGGGTGGATGTGGTTCTTCACCACAAACCCTGTGCTGACACAACAGTCTTCAAGACCCATGTAAAGCCATCATGGAGAGTTACAGATAAACCCCACAACACCTGGGTTGCTGTTAACAAGACTGGAGAGGTCACAGCTGCTCACTGTGATTGCATGGCAGGGTAAGCTGACTGCATAACACTAATAGTACAGTCACAATGCCACCTATGTAATCCTTCAGAAGGGAAGAAATGCTTTTGTTATTTGGTGAAAAAGTATTTATTTAAAATATATATTTTTTACTCTAGACTAGGAGAAAGCTGTTCCCATGTCGGAGCCCTGCTTTTTAAGTTGGAGGCATCAGTTCGCCTTGGATATACAATTGTGGCACCAACCAGCATCGCCTGTGCCTGGAATAAAGTCTGCACGAACAAAGTTGAGGCAGACATGGTCATCAATATAGACTTCTATGGAGACAAAGCCAACAAAAGGGACACAGGAACAAACTGCAGGGTCATTCCAATGGCGAATGAAGAAAATAAACAACAGTTCTTGGAAATGCTGTCTGCCTCAGGAGAGCTGCCTGTTGGTCTGAGCACTTTCAAGGCTTTTGCAGACCCTTTCAAACCAAAGCCTTGGTACCAACATCTGTCAGAATTTTCAGATGATCAGGTACAGGCAATAGAGGAAGAGACAAAAGACCAGGCAGAATGTTCATCTTGGCACCAGCAGGGGGTTGGGAGGGTGACAGGTACATCAGCACACAGAGTTATCCACACATCTCTTGAGAAACCATCAAAATCACTGCTGAGGGATATTGTGCAGAAAGAGTCACGCAAAAATCCTCTGAAAACACCAGGCATCATTTGGGGTAGGGAACACGAAAAAGATGATATTGAGACATACAAGTATGCACTGGGCCTTACAACTGCATATACAGCACCCACTTTAATTAACATCTCCAGTGACATATATAAACCCCACACAAGCATCAGTATTCAACGGGCAGGCTTCCGAGTGTGCAGAGAGAAGCCCTACATTGGTGTAAGCTGTGATGCTTATGTACACTGCGTTTGCTGTGGAAAGGGGGTGGTTGAGGTAAAGTGCTCCTTGAAGTGGAATAGTGATTTGTCAGCTGATCACTGGCCAGCAGACAAGAGAGGACATCTGGACACTTTGTTGTCGCTGAGGACCAACCACAGCTACTACACCCAGGTAATACAATAAATAACAACTCATAAGGAATTGTATTATCTGTGTTTTGTTAATTGCAGGTAAGTAGTTGGAGTCTATGCTGTACTTTTTCTTCCTCTTTTTTTACAGGTGCAGATGCAGATGTTTGTGTGCAAAACAACCTATGCAGACTTCATCACCTGGACGCCAAAGCAAACCGTTATCTTCCGTGTCCAACAAGATGAAGATTTTCAGTGTCAGGCAGTGGACACCATTAGCCGTTTTTGGGCCAGGCACATCTACCCACAGCTGGCGGGAACCACAATCCCAGATACAGAGCTGGAGCTTCAGGTATAAAACATTTTCCTTAGAGACTGCAAATACACTGTCTGTTATATCTTTATACTATGTAATACATGGCACACAAATATTATGAAACAATACAAATAATCACAAATTATGTATAACAATTTCAGGAGTCAACAGACAGTGCTGTGTCAGACACAGAACAGGAGCTTCAGGTAAAACACAAAACCTAAACAATTATTTATAATTATAGTTCATTAACATTTGCGAGCATTTGTTGTTAGGTGGCTGTTAGGTTAATACTAGCTAAGACAATTCCTAATACATAGTTTATTTACATTTACAGAATAATTACGTGGTGTCAACTGTCATTCCTGGAAGGAGAGCAGAGCAGTAAGGTAGATTTAAAAAGCTGAAGGATAGTCATTGAAGAGTTGTTCTTTTGCTGCCATGGCCCAAACTAAGTGACTCAAAGAGAAAAGACAGCAGGACTGATTTGACCTATACATCTCCCTGTCTGTTTTTATTGAACACAATGCTACCTGACATGTTGACCAAGGCGGCACAGGTATGTACTATCTTGTCAATGGTGGCTACATCCCTGTTCTCCATCTCGTCCCGCAGGGTCTTTACGAAGCAAACAGGGAGCGGCCCATCCAGGATGTGGAATCTTCGCTTCAGCACACCGATCACCCGCTCTGTTCACCCATCAGTTGTTTTAAAATATTTTCAAGTATAAAACTTCACATTTTACCATTGTTCTCAGTAATTGTTTGTTAAGTACTTTGTTTGCACTGTTATACAATTTGCTACAGTCCGTTAGTGCTGTTTTTTATATAACTTAATTTAATAAAAGAGTTAATTTATTTTCCATCATATTGATATGCGCAATAGTTTACCAGTCTGTGGATAATGAATGTAAACTTACCAATATGAATCCGAAATTTTGATTTCATTCTTGACTCTTCAACGTCTTTGCCTGGGAGTTGTTTCCTGCCGAGAGTGAAGGCTGGGGTTTCGAGACTGGCACCAAGTAAGGCAAACTCATCTTTCGAGTAAAACCCCGATCAGCCAAGATCTAAAACAAGTAATGCATACGATATGTAGGCCTTTTGCTTTTAATGTTTGCAGTCAAACAGTAAATAACAACACTTGTCCATAATGATTACCAAGAAAATGCATGTGATGAACTGTTAGTGTAGAATATGTGCACTTTATGTAAGATGAAACATTACCTGGTCCCCAGGATGGTGGTAGAGGGGTGAAATAAAGCCAGATTCCCTAACTATCTTGACATCTGATGCTCTTCCTCCCCAACCTTTGAACAAGAATCCGCAGCGCCCCAACCCTGGACATTTTCAAAAAAGCCCTCAAAACGCACCTTTTTACCAAGGCTTTCGCCACTGTATAGTTAGTTTAATAGGTTTATTTTTCCGCTACTTCCCCCCCCCACCCCCTTAACCTGTCTGCCTTTTTCCCCTACTCCCCCCCCCCACACGACTTGTAAAGCGACCTTGGGTTTCCTGAAAGGCGCTATAAAAATATTATATATTATTATTATTAAGAAGGTGATGTTTCCTGCGGGACTACACACTATGAAATATTTGACTGTAGTCCACTTCTTATAATTAGAGTATGATTTTGCCCTGTTGAAAAGAAGAAACAAAAACACGGACTCATTTTCAAGTTTAAGATTTCAAACCTTTAATGGACCTTTATTTGTTTTCAATAATACATTTAATATTTGATATGATGCATGCAGCGGCTGGGTACAATGAGCATCCCTCTATCTGAGCATACATTTAAAAAACAAGACCTGTAAATTATCAAACTCATTCGTATTACTTATTCAGACCTGTGTACGAACACTGTCAAAGCTACCTGGCTAACCCATAAATATTGGCACCTTTACCTTCAGGGCTTTTGGATGTTCAATTCTGATCTCGAAGCAATCTATAATTGATGTGAGGCGCGGAAAGTTGGCCTTCATCACTGGTGGTATGGTTTGGGTGATGCACTCCCTGTCAGGCCAGTGAATGAGGAAAGTGATTTTCGCATACAAAAGATTCAGCCAACGTTGGAATATGTGGCGGACGGTGGGTTCTGGTTTGTGTAGTATTTGGCTCAGCAAAGCAATCGATGGATTTTGGCGTAGCTTGAGCAAGCAAAGGAAGAGCTGGTCCTGGGTAGACAATCTAAAACCTTTTGGTGATGATTTGATGAACTGAACTAAATATCGGTGAAGACAGTGAAAAACTGACCAGCTGAGCCCAGTCATGGCCCTGCATACACTGTCGTTTCCTTTAATAACATGAACAGACAAACGCTCCTTAGACCAGTTCTGGAGTTCTCTTCTTGCCTCATCTCTTTCTCTTCTTGCCTCATCTCTTTCTCTTCTTGCCTCATCTCTTTCTCTCCTGAGATTGGCAACCTCTATGGCAATGGAAACCTGCTGCCTATGTAATGCTGGCGTGTCACTCAGTTCATAATCATCAGAGGGCTGAGGAAGTGAATCCTCAGTGAAAGGGGCTTCAGGATAAGCTGTATCAAAATCTTCAGGGGTTTCAGAAGGAGAAGCCTCTGTAGGTGGCTTTATTCGCTGCCTTTTTGCTGGCAGGACCTCATGCTGCATCTCTCCTTTGGTATCGCTTTAGCCTCTTAGAGCCTTCTGACGATGGTCGTTGTGGGAATATGGATGGAACATAATCTGGATGCTCGCCGTCATTCACATGGTATCCTTAAACCATGAAGGTATGTGTTGGCCAAATACAGAGACAAACTTGACAGTTTTTTGGTTAAGTTCACTGCGCCTATAAAATATGTAGATCATAAAATAATTACCATAATGACTGTTTTGATAATAACCCCCCCCCCCCCCATTTTGCTCAATATTCACCAATTTGAACTTTTAAATGAATTGATAAATTTGCTTCAGTCTGAGCCAAATGGGCTGTTCTCTAATGTCACCCTGTGTGTACAGGCAGCAGGCTAATTTCCTTGGTTTGTCCGTTTTTTATATTTCAATACAGCATCTACTTCCACTTCTTAAACTTTTAACATTACATCTATTTACTTCAACGATTGATATTAGCCTCGTTAGCATCATCATTTACCTGTGATGAAGTGTTTACCACAGACGTGCACGTATTGACTGGCCGGGTCCCATTGATTGTGATTTTCGTCCTCTCTGTGAATAGCCTGAAGCCACAGAGCTCTTCTTTTACTGTCCCTTTTTCTTAGAGGAAGTACAGAAAAACGTAACTCCGGGTTTATTTTATGTTTGAGGTGCAATACACGACACAGCAGCTTTTTGGCATCATAAAACAATTATTTTCCGCCTCGCACAACAGCTGGCGAAATGACAGCCCCGCCTGCTGCTTTTAATTTAACCAGCTTTTAATTTAACCAGCCCGATCGTCGTTTTCTAATGATTTAATGTAATAGTTTGCCTGTCTGGCCATTGTAATCGGGCTCTTTGAAGATCCAAAAATCTCCGGTTTTCTTGAATTTCTGATCGGATTGGCAAAAACTTCAGAATTTGTATTGACCGCCGTTCAACTGACAGCGTTGTTTTCCCCCAAAAGTGGGCGGAGCCGTTATTTTTGCCCGGAAGTGACGCATTTGTTACTCTCATCTCATTCACTCTTAATGTATTAGCCTACAGAACAGAACAGCTCACAGATACCTCATTCACACCAACGCAACTCCGGTTCAAGCTTCCTGCTAGAGCTTTTCAGGTTCAGAACCGGTTCTTCGGTTTAGCTCCGGCTCTTTTCACACCGCCCAGAGTCCGACTGGTGCTGTGTCATTGCGTCATCGTTTGCGTCATGGCGTAACCGTTTGCGTGCCTGCTTCATAAAGCCAAACCGCGCGGAAACCCCTCACAGCTGACACCGACAACAACAACAACAACAACAATGGCCGATTGTGCTCCAGCTTCCTCTGTACCTCTTCAGAAGACCAGATTCCCAGCAGGTAGCTGGTCTCTTCAGTGGACCACTGCTGCTTGTTAAGTTTCATCGTTGTGTACAAACTGGATAAAACGCGGGCTTCTTGTTGTTGTTCAGGAGTTGATCCCGCCCCTGCCCCTGCCCCCGCCTCGACGTAAGCGTGACGTATGCGGTGCTTTTCTCTTGCCGGACAATTTTTTGGTGCTTGAAACGAACCGGATTCCGGAGCTAAGAGGCTGCTCCGCTGCGGTGTGAACAGGAAAACCCGGTGCTTTTCAAGCTCCAGCTCCGAACCGGCCCTGAAACACCATTGGTGTGAATGAGGTAAGAGACGAGAGAACAGCTGATCCACTCAGAATTTTTATAAAAAGTGAGTTTTGAAAAAAAAGTGAGATTTTTGAGAAACATTGAGAATTTTGAGAAAAATTAAATATGATTTTGAAAATAAATTAGAAATAGGCCAAAAGTGAGATTTTTGAGAAAAAAGTAAGAATCATGCAAAGAGTCAGGAATTGGAATAAAGTGACATTCTTGGGAAAACATTGTGATTTTTTGGAAAAAAAGTGACATTTTAGAGAAATTAGTTTCAACAAATTGAGATTTTGTTAAAAAGAAATAGAAATTAGAAAATAAGTTAGAAATATGTTAAAAGTCAGGAATTTTCCAAAAGTTAGATTTTTGAAAAAAAAGTAGAATTATGAAAAAAGTCAGAAATTAGAAAAGAATACAACGTTTTGAAAAAAATCTGCATTTTGAAAAATAAGTCAATATCTTCCATGAAAAGGTGAGAATTCTGAAAAAAACAATCAAAAGAAAAAAAAATTCAGGATTCTAATCATTTTTTAAAGAAGATAATTAGGCCATGTGTAAAAAAATAAATAGTAGGAGTCTAGATTTTCACTTACAGTATTATCCTACAGCTTACAGAGAGATAACATCTGATCCTTTCACAACAAACACTCTTTTTAGTTTTTAGTAGCATTGTAATCGTGCTAGTTTCACAAATATCCTTTTTTAAACTGTAATCCATTACTCTCCCAGCCTGCTGACAGCTTCCTTCTCTTCCAGTTTAGCCAGAACTCAGATTTATAATATCATACACCCCACCCCCTCTGCACATCATTTTAAAATACATTATGGGTAAACACAATCAATCATAACATTTTCAAAAGGTTGGTATTTTCCCTTTTTTCCCACATTTATTTCTCACATCTTCTTAATGTGTGGCATTTCACGAGACGCTTGGATGCACATGCAAGATTTATGACATTTTACAAAGTATTTACATCACAAATGTCAACCACTGATGCAGTTTAGCCCCCGAGTCGATGCATGCACTCGAGCATCGCCTCCCACACAAGAGACAACATGGTATATTAGGAATATTTGAATGTGTTTAAAATAACTCAAAGTATACAGAGTCCCTTCATATGAACAAATAAGGGGGAAAATACTTGTTTTTTTCACATTAATTATTAGATTTATTCCAATTGTTTCTACTTTCATTGCCTTATTTTTTCATCCTTTGCATCCAGTATCTACGGTGGCCGACAAGTGCAAGGCCCAAAACATTGTCATTAGGAAAAATGGTCCACAGTTTTCAAAAACAATGCAAATATAAAACACAAATGTGCCAAAAACTTGACCAAACATGCATGTTACACCAAGTATAGTGAAGATGTTTATATGTAATTGAACATCCCATTCCATGCACACCTGATGTCAATAATATCCTGCCTATATTGAGCATATTGTCGGTAACAACACCTCCAGCACCATCACCTTAAACACCGGCTCCCCGCAGGGCTGCGTTCTGAGTCCACTGCTTTTCACCCTGATGACCCACGACTGCTGCTCCAGGTTCAGTACCAACCACATCATAAAGTACGCGGACGATACGACAGTGGTGGGACTCATCAGGGACAACAACGAACAGGCCTACAGGGAGGAGGTGAAACATCTGACAGACTGGTGTAACACCAACAACCTGATCCTGAATGTCGATAAAACAAAAGAGATCATTGTCGACTTCAGGAACAAAAAGCACTGTCACCCACCACTCCATATCAACGGCACAGCAGTGAAGACTACAGGCAGCACCAAGTTCCTGGGGGTGCATATCACAAGCAGTCTGACCTGGTCCACTCACACGACATCACTATTTAAGAAGGCACAGCAGCGCCTACACTTCCTGCGCAGGTTGAGAAGAGCACAGCTCCCCACTATTATTTATTTATATGTACAATTTTAGCAAGTTTTTATATTGTCCTGTTCCTGTAAGCCAGTACAACGAAATGTCGTTTTAATAGTACACTCTGTGTCTTGTTGAAATGACAATAAAGTATGTCTATGTCTATATTGTGTAAACAGAAAATTGGCCCTTCAATAGTGACAGTTTATAGATTTTGTATCTTCCCGGTCATCTGTATATGTTTCTTACTCTCTAATGCTGGTTTACTTCTATTTCTGTTTTGAGATGTTTATATTTTAGAATTGATTAGTTCTACTCTTTTGATTTGTTATAATGTGCAATGCCTTGTTTTGTTTTATGCTGCTGCAACAACAACAAAAACATTCCAAAACTGGGATTAATAAAGCATGTCTTATTTTATGTTTCTCCATTTGCATGTGCCGTTTTTTTGCACCTGTCGGCCACCGTAAGTATCATGATAGTGGAGGAAACTTATGTGTAGCAATGCAGTGGGAGTCACCGACTCATGAAGGAGACACGGACGAGCAGGAGTTCTGATGTCAAACACTGAGATTTAATACAAGCATCGGCCGGAGAAATTCACATCACAAGTCACACAGTCAAAGGTTCTGACTGCACAGGTGGTTTGCCATGTCAAATCTGATCAGCCTCGCATCTTGGTAGACCTTTTAACCAGTTTACAGAGAGTCAAATCCACATATTGGGGATGGGCGTAAACCATGGCGTAAACACATCTGCAGACACAGGAGATGTCTCTCCCATCTCTGGAGCTTAGAAACTAGCGTTCTCACAGTCGTAAACCTCCCTGTGCCCTGTAGGTCAAGCTGTAAAACCTAGTATCAACATACGACTGCATCAACACATTCCTTACGGGAGATTAGAAGCAGGGATGGTCGTAAATGTCAACACACAAAATAAGGTTAAATGTCTGAGTAAAGACTAAATTAATCCCTAACAATGATTGCTACACTTACAAAATAAATTGTCTATGACAACCTTCCCTAAGAAAGCAAAGACAAACAGACTCAAAGACACTTTCTTCCCAACATGGCCGCTACCGCTTGGTATGGTATCTAATTGTCTTCTTCCCTGTGTAATAACCCATACATGTGCAATATTATACACATAATAATATAACTATTTCCTACACTTTATTTTGTTATTGTTTTATGTATGTATAAATGCTTCGTTGTCTTTTCTGAATGTTTTGATGGCATCTTAAAAGGAGTATTTTTCCTCGTCTCGTTGAACTTCTATAATGACAATAAATGCTTCTAATCTATTCTAATAAAAGTGATAATTGAGTCTTCTGCTGATTTACAATAATCTATTCTAAGCATATTCATATCGACATTGGTTGTCTCTTAAAACAGGTGGCTTATCTGTGGCATGCAACGAGTTAAATATCTAATTACTTTATATATTGCAATTTAGAGTTCAAGTCTCCGGTCAAATCTGGGATGCGTTTTGAATTAAATAGCAGTCAGGAATTCATCACAGTCTTTTTTAACCGTTTCTTCTTGTGTTCAAAGTGATGGCAAGCGGAGATGAAGAAAAGACAATAAAATGATCAGACTTCCTTCTTTGTGATTTATTAAGAAACAAATCATATTCATTACAAAGTTAGACGTTTATATCTGAGCATGACACATTGTGAAGTATATATACACATTATTTCACATTAGCAACTTTCCTGTGGTTTTTTTCCTCACTGAACATCATTGTTTTTAATTAAAGAGTCATCTCCTGCTGATGTTCAGGTGTATATCAGTATGTAGTGTCTCTACTTTAAAGAGTCCTCTCCTGCTGATGTTCAGGTGTATATCAGTATGTAGTGTCTCTACTTTAAAGAGTCCTCTCCTGCTGATGTTCAAGTGTATATCAGTATGTAGTGTCTCTACTTTAAAGAGTCCTCTCCTGCTGATGTTCAGGTGTATATCAGTATGTAGTGTCTCTACTTTAAAGAGTCTTCTCCTGCTGATGTTCAGGTGTATATCAGTATGCAGTGTCTCTACTTTAAAGAGTCCTCTCCTGCTGATGTTCAGGTGTATATCAGTATGTAGTGTCTCTACTTTAAAGAGTCCTCTCCTGCTGATGTTCAGGTGTATATCAGTATGTAGTCTCTACTTTAAAGAGTCCTCTCCAGCTGATGTTCAGGTGTATATCAGTATGTAGTGTCTCTACTTTAAAGAGTCCTCTCCTGCTGATGTTCAGGTGTATATCAGTATGTAGTGTCTCTACTTTAAAGAGTCCTCTCCTGCTGATGTTCAGGAGTATATCAGTATGTAGTGTCTCTACTTTAAAGAGTCCTCTCCAGCTGATGTTCAGGTGTATATCAGTATGTAGTGTCTCTACTTTAAAGAGTCCTCTCCAGCTGATGTTCAGGTGTATATCAGTATGTAGTGTCTCTACTTTAAAGAGTCCTCTCCTGCTGATGTTCAGGTGTATATCCGTATGTAGTGTCTCTACTTTAAAGAGTCCTCTCCTGCTGATGTTCAGGTGTATATCAGTAGTGTCTCTACTTTAAAGAGTCCTCTCCTGCTGATGTTCAGGTGTATATCAGTATGTAGTGTCTCTACTTTAAAGAGTCCTCTCCAGCTGATGTTCAGGTGTATATCAGTATGTAGTGTCTCTACTTTAAGGAGTCCTCTCCTGCTGATGTTCAGGTGTATATCCGTATGTAGTGTCTCTACTTTAAAGAGTCCTCTCCTGCTGATGTTCAGGTGTATATCAGTAGTGTCTCTACTTTAAAGAGTCCTCTCCTGCTGATGTTCAGGTGTATATCAGTATGTAGTGTCTCTACTTTAAAGAGTCCTCTCCTGCTGATGTTCAGGTGTATATCAGTATGTAGTGTCTCAACTTTAAAGAGTCCTCTCCTGCTGATGTTCAGGTGTATATCAGTATGTAGTGTCTCTACTTTAAAGAGTCCTCTCCTGCTGATGTTCAGGTGTATATCAGTATGTAGTGTCTCTACTTTAAAGAGTCCTCTCCTGCTGATGTTCAGGTGTATATCAGTATGTAGTGTCTCTACTTTAAAGAGTCCTCTCCTGCTGATGTTCAGGTGTATATCAGTATGTAGTGTCTCTACTTTAAAGAGTCCTCTCCTGCTGATGTTCAGGTGTATATCAGTATGTAGTATCTCTACTTTAAAGAGTCCTCTCCTGCTGATGTTCAGGTGTATATCAGTATGTAGTGTCTCTACTTTAAAGAGTCCTCTCCTGCTGATGTTCAGGTGTATATCAGTATGTAGTGTCTCTACTTTAAAGAGTCCTCTCCTGCTGATGTTCAGGTGTATATCAGTATGTAGTGTCTCTACTTTAAAGAGTCCTCTCCTGCTGATGTTCAGGTGTATATCAGTATGTAGTATCTCTACTTTAAAGAGTCCTCTCCTGCTGATGTTACTAGCTAATAGAAGCGCATATTTTAAATATAGTCATTATTTCTATATTTCAACGTCCACATGCAACAGACTTTTTTTTCCAGTGTTCATGTTCCTGTTTCATTTATAGTTCAGTTTAAAATAACAAGGTGTTCATTCACGACCACAAGGAAGTTGGAGTTACAGTTGATGGTGCGAGAACAAAACTTAGGTCCGCTTGTTGTAGGCTGTCTACAATTTGGACAATGATTGTATTCAAGCTCTGTTTGTGTCAGGAGGAATGTTGTAAATGATGCGGAAGGTATACTTGAAACAGAATTAAAACAACATTAGCAGAAATTATCAAAAAAAAACAAGTATGTTAAAAATGAGAAGGGCTTGAGAGGACTTCCTAAAAGACAGGGCAGCACTTCCATGGTAACTAATATCTAACACACCCAATAATGTTCATATTAGAAAAGTGAAGTTTGTTTTTGGTGTTCATTGTTAATGTGCTAAGCAAATATTAAGTATTGTTTGTCATGCATTTTACACAACAGCAGCAGGATATATGCAAATACATTTTCAACATCAACATCTCATTTTTAAAACGTGGCGTATTCATAGGTGGGAAGTAGTGGAGTAAAATACTTCGTTACTGTACTTAAGTACATTTTTCTGGTATCAGTACTTTACTCCACTACTTATTTTTCTGACGGCTTTTTACTTTGACTTCTTACATTTTGAACTCAAATACCTGTACTTTCTACTTCTTACACGTTGAACCCAAATACCTGTACTTTCTACTTCTTACACGTTGAACCCAAATACCTGTACTTTCTACTTCTTACACGTTGAACACAAATACCTGTACTTTCTACTTCTTACATGTTGAACTCAAATACCTGTACTTTCTACTTCTTACACGTTGAACACAAATACCTGTACTTTCTACTTCTTACACGTTGAACCCAAATACCTGTACTTTCTACTTCTTACATGTTGAACACAAATACCTGTACTTTCTACTTCTCACATGATGAACACAAATACCTGTACTTTCTGCTTCTTACACGTTGAACACAAATACCTGTACTTTCTACTTCTTACATGTTGAACACAAATACCTGTACTTTCTACTTCTTACACGTTGAACCCAAATACCTGTACTTTCTACTTCTCACATGATGAACACAAATACCTGTACTTTCTACTTCTTACACGTTGAACCCAAATACCTGTACTTTCTACTTCTTACATGTTGAACACAAATACCTGTACTTTCTACTTCTCACATGATGAACACAAATACCTGTACTTTCTACTTCTTACACGTTGAACCCAAATACCTGTACTTTCTACTTCTCACATGATGAACACAAATACCTGTACTTTCTACTTCTTACACGTTGAACACAAATACCTGTACTTTCTACTTCTTACACGTTGAACTCAAATACCTGTACTTTCTACTTCTTACATGTTGAACTCAAATACCTGTACTTTCTACTTCTTACACGTTGAACACGAATACCTGTACTTTCTACTTCTTACACGTTGAACACAAATACCTGTACTTTCTACTTCTTACATGTTGAACCCAAATACCTGTACTTTCTACTTCTTACACGTTGAACCCAAATACCTGTACTTTCTACTTCTTACACGTTGAACACAAATACCCGTACTTTCTACTTCTTACACGTTGAACTCAAATACCTGTACTTTCTACTTCTTACACGTTGAACCCAAATACCTGTACTTTCTACTTCTTACACGTTGAACACAAATACCTGTACTTTCTACTTCTTACATGTTGAACACAAATACCTGTACTTTCTACTTCTTACACGTTGAACCCAAATACCTGTACTTTCTGCTTCTTACATTTTGAACTCAAATACCTGTACTTTCTACTTCTTACACGTTGAACCCAAATACCTGTACTTTCTACTTCTTACATGTTGAACTCAAATACCTGTACTTTCTACTTCTCACATGTTGAACTCAAATACCTGTACTTTCTACTTCTTACATGTTGAACACAAATACCTGTACTTTCTACTTCTTACATGTTGAACACAAATACCTGTACTTTCTACTTCTTACACGTTGAACCCAAATACCTGTACTTTCTACTTCTTACACGTTGAACTCAAATACCTGTACTTTCTACTTCTCACATGTTGAACTCAAATACCTGTACTTTCTACTTCTTACATGTTGAACACAAATACCTGTACTTTCTACTTCTTACATGTTGAACCCAAATACCTGTACTTTCTACTTCTTACACGTTGAACCCAAATACCTGTACTTTCTACTTCTTACATGTTGAACACAAATACCTGTACTTTCTGCTTCTTACATGTTGAACACAAATACCTGTACTTTCTACTTCTTACATGTTGAACCCAAATACCTGTACTTTCTACTTCTTACACGTTGAACCCAAATACCTGTACTTTCTACTTCTTACACGTTGAACTCAAATACCTGTACTTTCTACTTCTTACACGTTGAACCCAAATACCTGTACTTTCTACTTCTTACACGTTGAACCCAAATACCTGTACTTTCTACTTCTTACATGTTGAACCCAAATACCTGTACTTTCTACTTCTTACACGTTGAACTCAAATACCTGTACTTTCTACTTCTTACACGTTGAACCCAAATACCTGTACTTTCTACTTCTTACATGTTGAACTCAAATACCTGTACTTTCTACTTCTCACATGTTGAACACAAATACCTGTACTTTCTACTTCTTACATGTTGAACACAAATACCTGTACTTTCTACTTCTTACATGTTGAACCCAAATACCTGTACTTTCTACTTCTTACATGTTGAACTCAAATACCTGTACTTTCTACTTCTCACATGTTGAACACAAATACCTGTACTTTCTACTTCTTACACGTTGAACACAAATACCTGTACTTTCTACTTCTTACATGTTGAACTCAAATACCTGTACTTTCTACTTCTTACATGTTGAACCCAAATACCTGTACTTTCTACTTCTTACATGTTGAACTCAAATACCTGTACTTTCTACTTCTCACATGTTGAACACAAATACCTGTACTTTCTACTTCTTACACGTTGAACACAAATACCTGTACTTTCTACTTCTTACATGTTGAACCCAAATACCTGTACTTTCTACTTCTTACATGTTGAACTCAAATACCTGTACTTTCTACTTCTTACATGTTGAACCCAAATACCTGTACTTTCTACTTCTTACATGTTGAACTCAAATACCTGTACTTTCTACTTCTCACATGTTGAACACAAATACCTGTACTTTCTACTTCTTACATGTTGAACACAAATACCTGTACTTTCTGCTTCTTACATTTTGAACTCAAATACCTGTACTTTCTACTTCTTACATGTTGAACACAAATACCTGTACTTTCTACTTCTTACATGTTGAACTCAAATACCTGTACTTTCTACTTCTTACATGTTGAACTCAAATACCTGTACTTTCTACTTCTTACATGTTGAACCCAAATACCTGTACTTTCTACTTCTTACATGTTGAACTCAAATACCTGTACTTTCTACTTCTTACACGTTGAACCCAAATACCTGTACTTTCTACTTCTTACATGTTGAACACAAACACCTGTACTTTCTACTTCTTACACGTTGAACACAAATACCTGTACTTTCTACTTCTTACATGTTGAACCCAAATACCTGTACTTTCTACTTCTTACATGTTGAACTCAAATACTTGTACTTTCTACTTCTTACATGTTGAACCCAAATACCTGTACTTTCTACTTCTTACATGTTGAACACAAATACCTGTACTTTCTACTTCTTACATGTTGAACTCAAATACCTGTACTTTCTACTTCTTACATGTTGAACTCAAATACCTGTACTTTCTACTTCTTACACGTTGAACCCAAATACCTGTACTTTCTACTTCTTACACGTTGAACCCAAATACCTGTACTTTCTACTTCTTACACGTTGAACTCAAATACCTGTACTTTCTACTTCTTACATGTTGAACACAAATACCTGTACTTTCTACTTCTTACATGTTGAACTCAAATACCTGTACTTTCTACTTCTTACATGTTGAACTCAAATACCTGTACTTTCTACTTCTTACATGTTGAACCCAAATACCTGTACTTTCTACTTCCTACATGTTGAACTCAAATACCTGTACTTTCTACTTCTTACATGTTGAACTCAAATACCTGTACTTTCTACTTCTTACATGTTGAACTCAAATACCTGTACTTTCTACTTCTTACATGTTGAACTCAAATACCTGTACTTTCTACTTCTTACATGTTGAACTCAAATACCTGTACTTTCTACTTCTTACATGTTGAACTCAAATACCTGTACTTTCTACTTTTTACATGTTGAACTCAAATACCTGTACTTTCTACTTCTTACATGTTGAACTCAAATACCTGTACTTTCTACTTCTTACATGTTGAACTCAAATACCTGTACTTTCTACTTCTTACATGTTGAACTCAAATACCTGTACTTTCTACTTCTTACATGTTGAACACAAATACCTGTACTTTCTACTTCTTACATGTTGAACTCAAATACCTGTACTTTCTACTTCTTACATGTTGAACTCAAATACCTGTACTTTCTACTTCTCACATGTTGAACACAAATACCTGTACTTTCTACTTCTTACATGTTGAACTCAAATACCTGTACTTTCTACTTCTCACATGTTGAACACAAATACCTGTACTTTCTACTTCTTACATGTTGAACACAAATACCTGTACTTTCTACTTCTTACATGTTGAACTCAAATACCTGTACTTTCTACTTCTTACATGTTGAACTCAAATACCTGTACTTTCTACTTCTTACATGTTGAACCCAAATACCTGTACTTTCTACTTCTTACATGTTGAACTCCAAATACCTGTACTTTCTACTTCTTACACGTTGAACCCAAATACCTGTACTTTCTACTTCTTACATGTTGAACACAAACACCTGTACTTTCTACTTCTTACAACGTTGAACACAAATACCTGTACTTTCTACTTTCTTACATGTTGAACCCAAATACCTGTACTTTCTACTTCTTACATGTTGAACTCAAATACTTGTACTTTCTACTTCTTACATGTTGAACCCAAATACCTGTACTTTCTACTTCTTACATGTTGAACACAAATACCTGTACTTTCTACTTCTTACATGTTGAACTCAAATACCTGTACTTTCTACTTCTTACATGTTGAACTCAAATACCTGTACTTTTCTACTTCTTACACGTTGAACTCAAATACCTGTACTTTCTACTTCTTACACGTTGAACCCAAATACCTGTACTTTCTACTTCTTACACGTTGAACTCAAATACCTGTACTTTCTACTTCTACATGTTGAACACAAATACCTGTACTTTCTACTTCTTACATGTTGAACTCAAATACCTGTACTTTCTACTTCTTACATGTTGAACTCAAATACCTGTACTTTCTACTTCCTACATGTTGAACTCAAATACCTGTACTTTCTACTTCTTACATGTTGAACCCAAATACCTGTACTTTCTACTTCCTACATGTTGAACTCAAATACCTGTACTTTCTACTTCTTACATGTTGAACTCAAATACCTGTGACTTTCTACTTCTTACATGTTGAACTCAAATACCTGTACTTTCTACTTCTTACATGTTGAACTCAAATACCTGTACTTTCTACTTCTTACATGTTGAACTCAAATACCTGTACTTTCTACTTCTTACATGTTGAACTCAAATACCTGTACTTTCTACTTTTTACATGTTGAACTCAAATACCTGTACTTTCTCTACTTCTTACATGTTGAACTCAAATACCTGTACTTTCTACTTCTTACATGTTGAACTCAAAATACCTGTACTTTTCTACTTCTTACATGTTTGAACTACAAATACCTGTACTTTCTACTTCTTACATGTTGAACTCAAATACCTGTACTTTCTACTTCTTACATGTTGAACTCAAATACCTGTACTTTCTACTTCTTACATGTTGAACTCAAATACCTGTACTTTCTACTTCTTACATGTTGAACTCAAATACCTGTACTTTCTACTTCTTACATGTTGAACACAAATACCTGTACTTTCTACTTCTTACATGTTGAACTCAAATACCTGTACTTTCTACTTCTCACATGTTGAACACAAATACCTGTACTTTCTACTTCTTACATGTTGAACTCAAATACCTGTACTTTCTACTTCTTACATGTTGAACTCAAATACCTGTACTTTCTACTTCTCACATGTTGAACACAAATACCTGTACTTTCTACTTCTTACATTTTGAACTCAAATACCTGTACTTTCTACTTCTTACATGTTGAACTCAAATACCTGTACTTTCTACTTCTTACATGTTGAACACAAATACCTGTACTTTCTACTTCTTACATGTTGAACTCAAATACCTGTACTTTCTACTTCTCTCATTTCCCAAACAGCTGGTTCCTTTAGTCTGAATGTGTGTTTGATGCGTGATCATTATTCTTTAGAGTCATTGCGTGCCTATTGATTTGAACACGATCCGTGTATCCATCATTTCCTGGTCTTCTCTAAAGAAGAGGGACCAATGGAAACGTTGTCATGTTGCCGTTGTTCAGCATGGAAACATTCATTAGCTAACAATGACATTATTGTTCTATGAATATAAAGGGAGGTCAGGTACTCTTTAAAGCAGCTGCTAGTTAGTGGTACTTTCTACTGAAGTACATTTCAAAGCTTCTTTACTTTGACTTGAGTAAAGAAGTTTAGTCAGTACTTCTACTTTTACCAGAGTATGTTTAAACACGAGTATCTGTACTTCTACTTGAGTAAAGGATGTGTGTACTTTTGTCCTCTCTGGTGTGTTTCCAGCACAGCGAGCAGAGCAGGTTTCTGCACATATGGAAGAGAACAATAGCAGCTCAGCATGGTCGTGCATATTTAATGTTGCTCTCAAAGTGCACCAGATTGATGCTTTTAACTTCAATATTGGATAGGATGCTAAATACAGTTGCACACATCTTGTGTCCATATCTTTCTGTTTTGGTGTTCATGCCACAACCGTGCATGCGCGAGTCATAGTGAGTGTCTGCATTTTGGGGGGGGGGGGGGGCGCCAGCTAAAATCTTGCCTAGGGCAGCAAACTGGGTGTGCGTCACATGAGAGGCCCCGTCTTACATTTTCCGCCACAGATTTGGGGAAATTGGTCCGTGCGCAAAGCATTGTGGGGATTTTATGACCGCGGAGTCTACACATGTGCAGCCTCGAAATGTCTCCAAACGAAGTACGCCGGTAGAATTCCAAGTATGCTGGACATTGGAGCAGTCCTTCCTAGCATGCTTGAGATAGTGGCTCTGCAGCAGCTTTACTCGACATTGAGAAACACCCTGTGTATCTTCGATTATAGCTCCTCCAGAGAGCCTCCTCGACGCTCGAAGTGCATTTAGAGAAATTAGATGTCCTTCAACATGGCGCGCTGAAATCCATTTCCGGGTCACTACCAGAGGACCGAGGAGTCGAGGAGTCGAGGAGGGGAAATTAGAGAAATGAGAAAGGCCCTATGTCTCCAGCAGCTGAAGTTACAGGTTGATGTTGCTTATTTACTATTCTATGTGTAAAATAAAGATTATTGGGTAAAAGAATCAATGATGGCGACAAATCTAACTGAATGAAAGGCCAATGGGCTTAAAAAAACAACTTTATTCATTTGTTTTACTAGCGTTGTCACAGCAGCATTAACAGCCATTGCACATGGATTCTAAATATGTTTTTAAGTAGCATAAAATACAACAGAATAACAAAAAACATGCAGTAAGACTTATATCAAGAGAGTATCAAAATAATTCACAATATAAAATAGACAGAATACTTTTGAATATTCTCAGAAATACAGGATACATATAAACATAGGGTAATATATATATTAAAACATTGTGCACAGTAGCTTTTTTATTTATTTAACATGTACAAATGACAATAAAAACAAGTGACGTGTACATTTAAACTAGATCATGTGAGGTATATCAGCAAGAAAGACTCTCAAAACTCTCGAGCAACTAATGGCCAGTTTTTGGTGGTCTTTCCATATAGCGTAGCACCGGCTAGCGGGTACTTTTTCCCTCTTTTTCCGGCCCCATAAAATCGTGGTTCTATCAGACCAGGGCTGAACTAGTGACGTCAACACTCTCGACTGCTGATTGGTCAGAGAGAATCGTCACAAGATCGTCCCTAGCGTCGCATATATATCTAGAAGCAAGCTTGCAGCATTTTTGTAAATGGAGGAGCTACAAAAATGGCAACGTCAAAGAAAAGCACACCGTGGTCGACCGAGGAGGTGACGACGTTCCTACATCTCATTGGGGATGATAAAATCCAGCGGGAGCTCGACGGGAGCCCCGCCTACACTGCGTTGCTACCCCAGGTCCTAAACTGTAATGGAAATGCGCCACGGCCTCGGACGGCCAGCGAGGCAGCCCGAGGCCTGAGCGAGGACGCTTCGGGACGCTTAAACGGGGCTACCCCGCTGCAGTGGAAATGTGCCATAATACATGTTCAAACAGAGAACAGCCTGTTGAAGCGTATAAACACCTTTCAAACCTGTTAGTTCACTACACTCTAAAAACGAATTCAGGCGACCTTTCACCTCCACTTAATTAAATGCATGGTTGCAAGATAAAAATGTGAGTTAATTGATTTAGATAAACATTTGAAGTTGCAAACATTAATTTATAAGTTGTGTTGACGTAATAATGTTGGTAATTACATCAACTTAATATTGTGTGTAATTTGAACTCTGATTTCTGCTTCAAACTAAATTCAAGTTGTAAGTAATGCAGTTGGCTTGATAACTTCATTGTTCTACACCTTGAGTTAAGGATTTCAAGTCCACTCCCACTTAACATTTCTGGACAAGTTCCGACAGTTAAGACAAATAGAAATATACAAAGGACATTTTAAGGTGAGTGTCGTCTTTTGTTATTCAAATACAGTAGATAGCCTTGTAGTTGCACTGTATAGGCAAATTGCTGTTTGACCAAAATTAGCAGCCTTTGAACTGTGAATAGTTCTGTGAGAGGATACAAAGTAGAGGCTACTGTGAGAGTAAAAATACTTTGGTTACTATTGTGATATCTCCTTTTATTCAAAATGAATCTCGTGAAGCAGATCAAGGACATGCTTCTTGAGGTAGGATCGTTATTTAGAGTTGTCATTGAAATGCAAGTTGTTGGCAGTCTCCCATTCAGAATATATTCATTTAGGTCATTTCTCTTGTTTTCCTTTTTCAAAAATAGCACAATACAATTGAAGTACGCAGAGAACTATAGCCATCCGCTGCCTTACCGTGTACCTTGGAGAAAAGGAAGAGGATCTTTTCAAGGAGTTTAGCGACGTCATTAAAAATCTTGAAGTAAAATAAAATCCACGGGCACATTGTAAAAACACAGGACAAAAGCACTGCTCTCTGTCAGCTACATTCTGAAGCATATTGCACTTTTGGCCACACCCCAATCAATAATATCTTAGCAACGTTCAGCATGGATAGGTGTTGACAGCAATGGCATGGGAAAAGGATTGTGTAACATTTGAAAAGTGGCTTCTGCTCTTCTCTTAAGCAGTTCACATATTGTGGAACCTGCAAAAAAGATTCAGAAGGTACACTAAAACTTGCACGGTTGTGATTGACTAAATCTGTCCACATGCATTTAAACACCAGGCAAAGTACTCAAAAGCACCTCTGTGTGTCTTCAGGACCACGTTGCCATGACGACACACACATGCAGACTCAATAGGTGAAAACAATACCAGCGTTGCTTTAGCAGCTGGTATAAACAGTGACAGTTTAAAAAGTATGCAATTACCTAATTCATTATCTCTTATGCGCTAAGCTATTATTTAATGTGCTTCAAAAGGACATGAATATCGCCTTCATCAGTGACCGGTCCACCCCAGCATCTGACCATACGATGGCAACCATCGTGGTCGAGGGAAACAAATGAATGAGCATTCTGCGTTAAATGTGTTCATACTGTTTGAAATAATGACTGTCGGCAGTGCAAACATCTTTGTTACATCTTTTGTGAAATGGATGTGTGTGATCTGATTGGTGGCCATTGAGAGTTTGTTTCTGTAGTTCTACACATTTTTTACAGATTTGACATATTTGGTACTGGTTTTAAATATGCAAAGGCCTCTAACTTCGTTGTGATGGCAGTGTGTATTTGCTGTGTCCCCGTGTCCCATGGTTATACGGCTAATGTGTTTATTATTTGTGGGGCAATTTAAATTTGTGTTATTTATCTTTTTTTTCAAGATTGAAATGAAGCTCAGCGCAAGTTCTTTCAGGAAGACGGGGTGTGTATACATTCACTCTGCAGCTGCATATAACCAGCTCATCACAGGCGTTCTCTTTAACCTATTACATTTCACCTCATTCTCCAGCAGCCAATCACTGTGCTGCAGCCCAACTATAAAATGGTTCTCCTCTCTCCTGCAGTCAGCTGTGATTTCAGGTATTCATGCACCTTATCATATGACATGTGTCAATAAATGTTCAAACTAAATGAATTCTCTCCTGATTGAAACATCATGTGTTGAAATAAACAACTGCAGTTCAAAATAAAAAATGAATTACCTAATATTTTTGTTGTGGAATCAATTAATTTCTTTCTTTAAAGGCAAAAACATGAAAAAGCTAAGAAAAAAAACGATTGAATACAATATATTTGGAGCAACTTCATTTATAAATGGTTGTCAACTTAAAAACGTGTGTTCACAATGATGGTAATTAAGTACACACAACTTAAGATTCATTTTAAATCATGTGGTAAAACTAGTAGGAACAACTTAATCTTTTGAGTAATCAACTTCAAAACTTGTGTTTATAATACCAATTATTAAGTAAGTGGTAATTAAACACACCTCTGATTCTAGAGGAAAAGCCTTCTCCCCTAACTCAAATAACTTTGTTGCTTTAAGACAATTTCATTAGAAGTTGTCTTGACTCAATAAACATCGATGCAAACTGTTGCGTCCAGTATAGTTTGTATATCTCCAGTATAGTTTGTATATCTCCAGTATAGCTTGTATATCTCCAGTATAGCTTGTATATCTCCAGTATAGCTTGTATATCTCCAGTATAGCTTGTATATCTCCAGTATAGCTTGTATATCTCCAGTATAGCTTGTATATCTCCAGTATAGTTTGTATATCTCCAGTATAGCTTGTATATCTCCAGTATAGCTTGTATATCTCCAGTATAGCTTGTATATCTCCAGTATAGTTTGTATATCTCCAGTATAGCTTGTATATCTCCAGTATAGCTTGTATATCTCCAGTATAGCTTGTATATCTCCAGTATAGCTTGTATATCTCCAGTATAGCTTGTATATCTCCAGTATAGCTTGTATATCTCCAGTATAGCTTGTATATCTCCAGTATAGCTTGTTTATCTCCAGTATAGTTTGTATATCTCCAGTACAGTTTGTATATCTCCAGTATAGCTTGTATATCTCCAGTATAGCTTGTATATCTCCAGTATAGCTTGTATATCTCCAGTATAGCTTGTATATCTCCAGTATAGCTTGTTTATCTCCAGTATAGTTTGTATATCTCCAGTACAGTTTGTATATCTCCAGTATAGCTTGTATATCTCCAGTATAGTTTGTATATCTCCAGTACAGTTTGTATATCTCCAGTATAGCTTGTATATCTCCAGTATAGTTTGTATATCTCCAGTATAGCTTGTATATCTCCAGTATAGCTTGTATATCTCCAGTATAGTTTGTATATCTCCAGTATAGCTTGTTTATCTCCAGTATAGTTTGTATATCTCCAGTACAGTTTGTATATCTCCAGTATAGCTTGTATATCTCCAGTATAGTTTGTATATCTCCAGTATAGCTTGTATATCTCCAGTATAGCTTGTATATCTCCAGTATAGTTTGTATATCTCCAGTATAGCTTGTTTATCTCCAGTATAGCTTGTATATCTCCAGTACAGTTTGTATATCTCCAGTATAGCTTGTTTATCTCCAGTATAGCTTGTATATCTCCAGTACAGTTTGTATATCTCCAGTATAGCTTGTTTATCTCCAGTATAGTTTGTTTATCTCCAGTATAGCTTGTATATCTCCAGTATAGCTTGTTTATCTCCAGTATAGTTTGTATATCTCCAGTATAGCTTGTATATCTCCAGTATAGCTTGTATATCTCCAGTATAGTTTGTTTATCTCCAGTACAGTTTGTATATCTCCAGTATAGCTTGTTTATCTCCAGTATAGCTTGTATATCTCCAGTACAGTTTGTATATCTCCAGTATAGCTTGTTTATCTCCAGTATAGCTTGTATATCTCCAGTACAGTTTGTATATCTCCAGTATAGCTTGTTTATCTCCAGTATAGCTTGTATATCTCCAGTATAGCTTGTTTATCTCCAGTATAGTTTGTATATCTCCAGTATAGCTTGTATATCTCCAGTATAGCTTGTATATCTCCAGTATAGCTTGTATATCTCCAGTATAGCTTGTTTATCTCCAGTATAGTTTGTATATCTCCAGTATAGTTTGTATATCTCCAGTTACTGGAGATAAACAAGCTATACTGGAGTCCAGTATAGCTTGTATATCTCCAGTATAGCTTGTATATCTCCAGTATAGTTTGTATATCTCCAGTATAGCTTGTTTATCTCCAGTATAGCTTGTTTATCTCCAGTATAGTTTGTATATCTCCAGTATAGCTTGTATATCTCCAGTATAGCTTGTATATCTCCAGTATAGCTTGTTTATCTCCAGTATAGTTTGTATATCTCCAGTATAGTTTGTATATCTCCAGTATAGCTTGTATATCTCCAGTATAGCTTGTATATCTCCAGTATAGCTTGTTTATCTCCAGTATAGTTTGTTTATCTATAGTTTGTTTATCTCCAGTATAGTTTGTATATCTCCAGTATAGCTTGTATATCTCCAGTATAGCTTGTATATCTCCAGTATAGTTTGTATATCTCCAGTATAGCTTGTATATCTCCAGTATAGCTTGTATATCTCCAGTATAGTTTGTATATCTCCAGTATAGCTTGTATATCTCCAGTATAGTTTGTATATCTCCAGTATAGCTTGTATATCTCCAGTATAGCTTGTATATCTCCAGTATAGCTTGTATATCTCCAGTACAGTTTGTATATCTCCAGTATAGCTTGTTTATCTCCAGTATAGCTTGTATATCTCCAGTATAGCTTGTTTATCTCCAGTATAGTTTGTATATCTCCAGTATAGCTTGTATATCTCCAGTACAGTTTGTATATCTCCAGTATAGCTTGTTTATCTCCAGTATAGCTTGTATATCTCCAGTATAGCTTGTTTATCTCCAGTATAGTTTGTATATCTCCAGTATAGCTTGTATATCTCCAGTATAGCTTGTATATCTCCAGTATAGTTTGTTTATCTCCAGTATAGCTTGTATATCTCCAGTATAGCTTGTATATCTCCAGTATAGCTTGTTTATCTCCAGTATAGTTTGTATATCTCCAGTATAGTTTGTATATCTCCAGTTACTGGAGATAAACAAGCTATACTGGAGTCCAGTATAGCTTGTTTATCTCCAGTATAGCTTGTTTATCTCCAGTATAGTTTGTATATCTCCAGTATAGCTTGTATATCTCCAGTATAGCTTGTATATCTCCAGTATAGCTTGTATATCTCCAGTATAGCTTGTTTATCTCCAGTATAGTTTGTATATCTCCAGTATAGTTTGTATATCTCCAGTATAGCTTGTATATCTCCAGTATAGCTTGTATATCTCCAGTATAGCTTGTTTATCTCCAGTATAGTTTGTTTATCTATAGTTTGTTTATCTCCAGTATAGTTTGTATATCTCCAGTATAGCTTGTATATCTCCAGTATAGTTTGTATATCTCCAGTATAGCTTGTATATCTCCAGTATAGCTTGTATATCTCCAGTATAGCTTGTATATCTCCAGTACAGTTTGTATATCTCCAGTATAGCTTGTTTATCTCCAGTATAGTTTGTATATCTCCAGTATAGCTTGTATATCTCCAGTACAGTTTGTATATCTCCAGTATAGCTTGTATATCTCCAGTATAGCTTGTATATCTCCAGTACAGTTTGTATATCTCCAGTATAGCTTGTATATCTCCAGTATAGCTTGTATATCTCCAGTACAGTTTGTATATCTCCAGTATAGTTTGTATATCTCCAGTATAGCTTGTATATCTCCAGTATAGCTTGTATATCTCCAGTACAGTTTGTATATCTCCAGTATAGCTTGTACCCACTGTCATCATGTGATCAGTCCATTACTTTTAGCCTCAATAGAAACCACTTCTGTTAGAAGCTGTGAGCAGCTTTGGGTTCAAAGCAATCAAAGGGCAATAATTGCCACAAATGGACTTGGTTAGGATTTGAGAGTAATTATCCAAGACTTCCCTTCACTAGAGTCTGACTCCTTCATCCACAGAGAGAGAACTGGCAGAGCGGCCTTAATGTAAAAAACAATCTCCCACTGCCATCATAAGCCTGGGATTCCCATTAGCATCTTGTTACTGCTCAACAGAACCGCAATTAGATCTTAATTAGAGCTCTTATTTATGGAATAATTATCAAGACTGCATGCAAATGAATCATGTGCAACCGGGTTCGTATTTAAATGCCTTTACAAGAGAGCAACCCATCCATCATGGCCGCCGCTTTTTGGGTGAAAACACTCGGTGATATTTGAATGGTGGTGGATATAAAATCACGAATACCATGCATTATTATACCTAAAAGGAGCCCAATTACAACGGACAGACAGGTAACAATCACACCCTGTAACGAGGGATCGATGATTTGCGTTAATATATAGTTAAATTAAAAACAATAAGGGATCGATGTCCTGCGAACTGAGATTTACTTGGCTATCTGATTTATATTTTAATGAAACATATACAGTCAGTACTTTGACTTTGACCAATACTGACGACTATGATGATTGACGTTAGCTTCATTAGCTGAAGCCACAGATCTTATCTTATACCATCCTTTTTCCTAAGGCTGGCGTCACACTGTCCCAAAATTGGCAGATGGACACACGAATATGGAATTGTGAATTTCGCACGAAGATGGCTCTGAACTTGGTCAACAGCCAAGCAACAGCCGAAGCAAGTACGATGCCTACACTGTAAAATGTTTGGCTGTATAATTACAGTAAATTACTGGCTAATAGTTGCATGGATTTCACAGTAATTGACTGTAAATATTTCACAGTAATTTACTGTATATATATTTCACAGTAATTGACTGTAAATATTTCACAGTAATTTACTGTATATATTTTACAGTCAATTAGAATAAAAGTACAACTAAATACTGTGACTTTACAGTTGCCATGCCCATGGAATTACTATGATATAGCAGTACAGAGCTGTGGTATTATGGTACCTTGCTGTACATCAATTACAGTAATTACCTGTATGTTCACACTATTACTGTAGAAGTAATGCAACACAGTAGCCAGTAATTTACTGTAAATATACAAATCTAAATAATACGATAATATATTGTAAATTTGACTGGGATTGTACCATAACTACACAATTCAATCAGCTCAATCAACAAAGAAAAACAAAGAAAATGCCCATTTTAACTTTGTATTACTCCATTGAAGTGCAAAGTACATTTTACAGTGTCTTGGAAAAGTTGTTACGACCCCAACCTCTACTCCGCGGTAGTGGCTTGTGCTGAGACCCACAACATGAAAGAATACACGCAATAACCGGTACTTGGTAACGAGCATTTATTGATAATCGTTTGCTCACACAAGCAAAATGGGAAACAAAAAGAGGTCTGGAGGACTGGCCAAAAGTTAAAAAAAAAAAAAAACAGAAGGAGGGAACCCGAGCCAGCGATACCACGGACCGTAGGACCCAGAGCCCCCCCCCCCCAACCAGAAATCAATTATAAAGCCAATGGGAAACAAAATAAAGCCCCGAAAACTGGACTACCAGGTCCTCCAGGCTAAACATAAACACATCTGCAAAAATATGGCCTACAGCTCAAAATGGCAAAGAGGTATTCTGAGGACAGTGTCTCCCGGCGTTAGGATAGGCGAGATATCCTTCTCCTCCAGCTTCTCTTTATATATAGACACGGCTGAGTGGAATTTGGAACACCTGGGCAGAGGCGGAGCCAGGGGCAGACCAGGTGCACCTGGGCAGAGGCGGAGCCAGGGGCAGACCAGAGCCTCATCCCAATACCGCTCCTCGACTCCTCTCTTCCCCTCCTCCGGGACTTGACCCGGAAATCGATCAAGACACGCCATTTTGAAGGACGTCCCAATAGCTAAAATGCACACGGAGGAGTCAAGGAGGGGTGAGGGAGGAGGGGTGCGGGAGGAGACAAAAGGGAGGATACACGTGTTTTCACTACTCGCGTATAGAAGCCCCGCCCCCACCTTCACAGCTGGTCCATTTCAACACAGGAAAACCAACAACTGGAAGATGAGTGGAAAAGCGTCACATAAATGTACAAGTGCTCACAGCTCCGTGGGAATTATTATGTGCAATTAATTTTTAAAAGGCTTTCACATTACTATAATTATATTTTTATTTAAATGTAGGCTACATTTTACACCAAAACGGAACACAAAAGCAGGACCAACCATCATACATTGAATTCCTTGACTAACCAGAGAAAGATTAATTCATTTAAATAAATATTTGACCAGAAATGGGCCGGTTCTAAGGGGTTATTCAGTTGAGCCCGATGAGAGGGGATACAGCTGTGCACATGTTATAATTAACAGACGTCGTTTAAGAGCAGTGTTGTGCTAGTTACTGAAAACCAGTAACTAGTTACCATTACTAGTTACTTCATTTCAAAAGTAACTCAGTTACTTTACTAGTTACTTACACCCAAAAGTTATGCGTTACTGTGGAAAGTAACGTTTTAGTTACTTACTAAATGGCTCCCATTCATGCCCTTATAGCCTTCCTTTCAGTACTGTTATTGCATTGGAGAATAATACAATCTGTTGATCAACTTGACATGCATTATATGCAATCTGGATTGCATCGATATTAGCTGGCTTTCCATTTTTGTATATTCTTTCTCCAGGTAGTTAGAAAAAGTTTTCCGTCCCATATGCCGTGTGCCGCCCGGACATGCTATCATGCTAACTAGCTCCCTGAAAGCGGGTGACTCCACTGTAGCAATAGCCTGCATGTGTTCTACAACATACCGTGTAATGGCTTTATCCACTTTTCCCTGGATAACAGTCCTTTGGTTAAAATCCAGCCGCTGTTGCTTAGGTGGAGGTGGAGTGGCGTCGGCTGAGTCTCTGTGGTCTTAGCTACTAGCTTCGTCCCAGCATGTTGTTTTTGCAGATGTTTTAAGATATTTGAATTACTGGTTTGGGCAGTAGATAGGATCTTTGACCCGCCAAGACACAACTTACATTTAACAGAAACGTTCTTTTCTTTGTGCTCGACAAAAGTGAAATAGTGAGAATATCTCCAGGTGGAGAAACTAGACTTGAGCTCCGCCGCCGCCATGATAGTCTTGTTAGTAAACAACACAAACACGCCCACAGCGCGTCTCCGCATGTGACACAGGAAGTATCTAAGTACATTTACTCAAGTACTGTACTTAAGTACAGTTCTTATCTCTGTTCGCCTGGCTGTTGACTATATAAAAAAAAACTAACGGAGTAACGCACCATGTAGTAACGGTAACTGAGTTAGAATCAAACAAGTAATGCGTTATAGTACTAGTTACTGACAAAAAATAACGGCGTTACAGTAACGCGTTAGTTTGTAATGCGTTAGTCCCAACACTGTTTAAGAGTGACGTTTGAGCGAACGAGGACATCCCAATTAATACCTGAGGACTCCTCTGTCCTCGTGTCACCTCCTCGTGTCTCTCGCTGGCATCTTACGGAGGCGGAGCTAAGATGCAAGGAAGGGACGCGAGTGAGGGAAAGGAGGAGTCGAGGAGGGGTATTGGGATGAGGTTCAGGTGCACCTGGGCAGAGGCGGAGCCAGGGAGACAGAAAATAAAACAAGGAGGGGAGCACTTAACACATGTCTACACAGACATCCACTAAAAGTAAAAAAAATCTGAAGAATGTGCTGACATGGAGGTTTACATTTTCATGCCTCTTTTTGGCTTTCGAGCCCGTCTCAGGATTAATGCCCAGGAAGCACCTGAAAACACTAAGCCAAGACAACAATTTCTATTTTACATAGATGTATATGTTGCCTCATTTATTTTAAAGCACATGCAGCGGTGCCCCTTTCAATTTAAGTAAAACCTGCACCAAAGAAATAAATGAGTATTTAAAGCCAAGCAAGAGCGATAAAAGCAAGAAAATCACTTAATTTGTTGTGTTATCACAGAGGATGTTCTGAATACAGTATTTTACTGTGAAATAATACAGTAACATGTTGTGAAATCCTGGTAATCATTTATCCTGTACATTCACAGTAATTAACTGTTCCTGTATTGATTTCACTGTGAAATTCTAAATTACAGTGTTATATTGTGAATATTACAGGTAAAGACTGTAAAGTGGTAAAACAGTAATTTATTGTAAAATATTACAGCTAAATATTGTGAAATCATGGTAATATTTTACAGTGTACAGAAGGCCACCCGAACCACACACTCAGTCATGTTGTTTCCATAGCAACAACAACTTCCTGTCAACAGCGTAAACTCGCCTTCAAAATAAAAGCATCTAAATAAAACAGGAAGTTAACCTAAATTACATTTAAGACATACATCTGCAACTAAAGTAACAAAAACAATGTAATATCCTTTTCAGTTTCACAGAACACAAATTATACTTTAATACGAAGGCTACACAACGCATTGCGAGGGCTTCACGTCGTCGTGTTGCCTTCCTAAGACAATCGGGCAGCTTCTTGTTTCCTTCGTATTGTCTTTGTGAGGTGAAAAATGCCCGATGGCACCGATGATCACACGAAGTAAAGACGAAGATGACACGATTTGACAAGATGCCCTCGCGATAGCCTTACGAAGGGCAAAATGGACACACCAATTCAACACGAAAATTAACCTTCGCAAGGTCTTTCGGCAAATTGTTGGCATGCCAAAGATTGTGCCACCGCTCACGAAGTTGCTGCCGGAGCCTGAGAAACTCCACCGGCGGTCATACGATGGCTTAAGATGCCCTCACGAATGGCCCGATGTTGTTACGATCAGAGCCGAATTTGAACATTTCCTTTATCATGTGTCCATCTGGTGTCAATTTCGGGACAGTGTGGCTTTAGTAAAGAACATCTGGGGTGGAGTGCACCAGCTGGGCGTAAAAAAGTAGGGCTTAACTCTAACGTCGGGCTTAGCTACGTCCGACGTAGTGATTCAAATTTACACCGAGTGCACCAAGCCTGACTAGTCTCGGGCGTAGTCTTAAGATGCGCGTCCACGTGAATACACGCGAAACAGTAATTGTTGCAACGCCATTTTACAGACTCAGAGGACCGCAGAGAAGAGGGAATTCCCACACCCACAGCGTCAGCGATGACTCAAGGGGAATCCCAAATGGCCACACCCCGAAAGAGAAAGAGGGATTTGTCAGAGCTACAGCGGGAACTGACGGAGAAAGAAATCGTTCGTGTGGAGGTGGAGACCGTCAAATTGAGAGCGGAACACGAAAAAATTGAGCTGGAGAAGGAGAAATTGAGACTCTTCTTAATGCCCTTTCATTGTTAAACATGTAAACAAGACGCCCTGCCATCGTTAATATCCTTCTTGCCTGTTTTACGTTACTATGGATACTAGTCTGTCTTTCCGATTTACGCCTGCTCCGTACTAGGCGTAAAAGTTACACCCGGGCGCAACGCATACAGGGCTTAAGTCTAAGTGGTGCACTAGTCATAACTTTAGTTTGGTCTTAACCTTCGGTTCTACGTCGGACGTAGAGTTACGCCCAGCTTACGCCCAGCTGGTGCACTCCACTCCTGAACTTTGGACCGTTTCGGTTGTTTGACGTACAATAAACGACGCCAATTCTTTGTTTTCACTGGAAAGTGGGCTAGGCCATCTTTTAGCCAGGCAGAGAGTAGCGATGCTTACATTTAGTTCGTCTTTGCCAAGGGTGTGCTAGCGTACAGAAAACAGGTTATAATATCTTGAAAAACAAGATTAGAGCCTAAAGCAGCTTTGTTGGGCTTTACTGACATCCAAAAGCTTCGAAATAACTGCTGACATCAGTGTGAACCATGTCACCGTACTGATGTTTATCATAGTCATCTTTGCATGCTAGCATTTGCTAATTAAAACTATAATACATCTAAATACGAGGGATTTCCAGGAATAACAGGACTCTTAGAATAATAATACTGATGCACTTATAATAATAATAATTCATTTATTTTATAGAGCGGCTGAAGGCTCTAGACCCCATGGTGGTTAAACGGAAGGGGGGTGCAGTGAGGCTGAGGGAAGCAGAAGATCTGAGTGTGCGGATGGGTGTGTTGATGTGCACGAGGTCGGAGAGGTACAGAGGAGTGAGGTTATGGATGGCCTATATATAGCAAGGCAGGAATGAATGACTGATGCAGGAAGAGCCCTTCTGCTACCATAACACTGCTAAATAACATCTGACGGATCACATTTTAACACCTGGTGAACATATGAGTGTAGACAACGTCTTTGCTGATAATATAATAATCCTACTCCAAATTCTAATTCAAATTCAATGGTTTTATTGTCATATAAGCTACAGTGTAGAAATGGTAATGAAATTCTTCTGATCTGAGCTCCTCCAACAATGCAACATAATAAAATACAAAATTACTAATAATAAAACAGTGCAAGAAGTGTATATACACGTAAATAGAATATGATATTTACATGACTTATGTGACCGCCTGTAGTTATTGAATTGCTCTTCTTACTGCACTGTTAGTGTACAGTTTTATTATTATTGTGCTGCTGTGTTTATTGCATTTGTGTAACTCTGGCTCAACACTTTCCTTCGGGATGAATAAAGTCCTATCTTATCTTATCTACAAAAACAGAATGTGAAATTAAATATTGTACATTAAGACAATATTAAATATGGTTTATTGCGGTGATAACTATTTATATAAATAAGTAAATAAGCTGTCCATGTTAGATTTATATAACTAATTATGTGTTGCATTCATTGCATATTGGTTTCTACTTGCACTATTTGTTATAGTTGTATGTCTTCTTTTTGTATGTTGCACTGTAGGAGGAGCCTGGGACTTCAGATTATATTAGCCAAAGCTACACTGTATTATAACTATGATATATTACAATGATCCTTTTCAATTTGAATAGAATTTTTTGCATGTAAATGGTTCTGCAACGGCTTGATTCCTATATGCCCTCATGAGAGAGTATCTCTCCCACAAACCCGCCCATTGAACAATAAAGCAAGGAGACAGTAGAACCACAACATACATCAATCAATCAATCAATGTTTATGTATATAGCCCAATATCACAAGTGTTACATTTGTCTCAGTGGACTTCACAGATTGTTCAGAATATCAGTATGAGAAAAACGACACCCTCTGTCCTTAGACCCTCTGTCCTTAGACCCTCTGTCCTTAGACCCTCACATCGTACAAGGAAAAACTTCCAGAGAAAACCCACAGTTTAAAGGGGACATGGGAGAAACCTCAGGGAGAGCAACAGAGGAGGGATCCCTCTCCCAGGACGGACAGACGTGCAATAGATGCCGTGTGTAAATTGAAAAGATAATACATTTGCAACATAGGTAGTCCAAATGTTTGGAAATGCATGTGTGTATAATAGGAAGATGAATCCACGAGGATATCCATCTAGGACCTATGATCCAGGACCACAGCCACGACTCAAGATCCAGGGCTCGCGATGCAGGACACAGGACCGCAGGATCATCCATGACTCTGGATCCCGGCGTATATAGACACCAAAAAGAAAGACATTTGGGGAAGCTGGGTTAATCGGAACATGAGAGTACACAGGTATAGACAGAGAGAAGGAAGAAGTAAGATGTCCCCCGACAAACTAAGCCTATATCAGCAAAACTAGGGGCTAAACACAGTGAACAACACTACCCGAGGAAGGGTGATGTTTGTACCTATGGGGCAAAAACCTGTAAATTGACATTCTACGTTTGGGAACAATAGAGCAAGAAACCTGTATTTTGAGTGATACAAAAAGCAGCACTAAGCACATGGTAATGTACCCACACCACACCCTTAAATCCATGTGCTTTGTCATTGCTGTGTTTGCATGTCTGATGGAAAACTGACTTTCAACCATTCACAATGCCATTTGTTTTGTAACCCCAGCACCTTTACAATAGGACATAAAACCAATATTTGTCTGTTTGGGCAAAGATACAAATCCCCAAATTGCTCCAGATGGTACGGTGTGTAAATATCTCCTTTAGCAGGTGGCACAATGCATGCAAGCCATGTTTGCATGGGGAAATCCTGACTAGTACAGAGGTGGGAAGTAGTGGAGTACAAATACTTCGTTACATTTTTCTGGTATCACTACTTTACTCCACTACTTATTTTTCTGACGACTTTTTACTTCGACTTCTTACATTTTGAACCCAAATACCTGTACTTTCTATTTCTTACATGTTGAACTCAAATACCTGTACTTTCTACTTCTTACATGTTGAACACAAATACCTGTACTTTCTACTTCTTACATTTTGAACCCAAATACCTGTACTTTCTACTTCTTACATGTTGAACCCAAATACCTGTACTTTCTACTTCTTACATGTTGAACCCAAATACCTGTACTTTCTACTTCTTACATGTTGAACCCAAATACCTGAACTTTCTACTTCTCACATGTTGAACCCAAATACCTGTACTTTCTACTTCTTACATGTTGAACTCAAATACCTGTACTTTCTACTTCTTACATGTTGAACTCAAATACCTGTACTTTCTACTTCTTACATGTTGAACCCAAATACCTGTACTTTCTACTTCTTACATGTTGAACACAAATACCTGTACTTTCTACTTCTTACATGTTGAACCCAAATACCTGTACTTTCTACTTCTTACATGTTGAACCCAAATACCTGTACTTTCTACTTCTTACATGTTGAACCCAAATACCTGTACTTTCTACTTCTTACATGTTGAACCCAAATACCTGTACTTTCTACTTCTTACATGTTGAACCCAAATACCTGTACTTTCTACTTCTTACATGTTGAACACAAATACCTGTACTTTCTACTTCTTACATGTTGAACCCAAATACCTGAACTTTCTACTTCTCACATGTTGAACCCAAATACCTGTACTTTCTACTTCTTACATGTTGAACTCAAATACCTGTACTTTCGACTTCTTACATGTTGAACCCAAATACCTGTACTTTCGACTTCTTACATGTTGAACTAAAATACCTGTACTTTCTACTTCTTACATGTTGAACACAAATACCTGTACTTTCTACTTCTTACATGTTGAACCCAAATACCTGTACTTTCTACTTCTTACATTTTGAACCCAAATACCTGTACTTTCTACTTCTTACATGTTGAACCCAAATACCTGTACTTTCTACTTCTTACATGTTGAACCCAAATACCTGTACTTTCTACTTCTTACATGTTGAACCCAAATACCTGAACTTTCTACTTCTCACATGTTGAACCCAAATACCTGTACTTTCTACTTCTTACATGTTGAACCCAAATACCTGTACTTTCTACTTCTCACATGTTGAACTCAAATACCTGTACTTTCTACTTCTCACATGTTGAACTCAAATACCTGTACTTTCTATTTCTTACATGTTGAACTCAAATACCTGTACTTTCTACTTCTTACATGTTGAACTCAAATACCTGTACTTTCTACTTCTCACATGTTGAACTCAAATACCTGTACTTTCTACTTCTTACATGTTGAACACAAATACCTGTACTTTCTACTTCTTACATGTTGAACCCAAATACCTGTACTTTCTACTTCTTACATTTTGAACACAAATACCTGTACTTTCTACTTCTCACATGTTGAACCCAAATACCTGTACTTTCTACTTCTTACATGTTGAACTCAAATACCTGTACTTTCTACTTCTCACATGTTGAACCCAAATACCTGTACTTTCTACTTCTTACATGTTGAACCCAAATACCTGTACTTTATACTTCTTACATGTTGAACCCAAATACCTGAACTTTCTACTTCTCACATGTTGAACCCAAATACCTGTACTTTCTACTTCTTACATGTTGAACTCAAATACCTGTACTTTCGACTTCTTACATGTTGAACCCAAATACCTGTACTTTCTACTTCTTACATGTTGAACTCAAATACCTGTACTTTCGACTTCTTACATGTTGAACTCAAATACCTGTACTTTCTACTTCTTACATGTTGAACACAAATACCTGTACTTTCTACTTCCTACATGTTGAACCCAAATACCTGTACTTTCTACTTCTTACATTTTGAACCCAAATACCTGTACTTTCTACTTCTTACATGTTGAACCCAAATACCTGTACTTTCTACCTCTTACATGTTGAACCCAAATACCTGAACTTTCTACTTCTCACATGTTGAACCCAAATACCTGTACTTTCTACTTCTTACATGTTGAACCCAAATACCTGTACTTTCTACTTCTTACATGTTGAACTCAAATACCTGTACTTTCTACTTCTTACATGTTGAACCCAAATACCTGTACTTTCTACTTCTTACATGTTGAACCCAAATACCTGAACTTTCTACTTCTTACATGTTGAACTCAAATACCTGTACTTTCTACTTCTTACATGTTGAACCCAAATACCTGTACTTTCTACTTCTTACATGTTGAACTCAAATACCTGTACTTTCTACTTCTCACATGTTGAACCCAAATACCTGTACTTTCTACTTCTTACATGTTGAACTCAAATACCTGTACTTTCTACTTCTCACATGTTGAACCCAAATACCTGTACTTTCTACTTCTCACATGTTGAACCCAAATACCTGTACTTTCTACTTCTTACATGTTGAACACAAATACCTGTACTTTCTACTTCTTACATTTTGAACACAAATACCTGTACTTTCTACTTCTTACATGTTGAACCCAAATACCTGTACTTTCTACTTCTTACATGTTGAACTCAAATACCTGTACTTTCTACTTCTCACATGTTGAACCCAAATACCTGTACTTTCTACTTCTTACATGTTGAACTCAAATACCTGTACTTTCTACTTCTCACATGTTGAACCCAAATACCTGTACTTTCTACTTCTTACATGTTGAACCCAAATACCTGTACTTTCTACTTCTCACATGTTGAACCCAAATACCTGTACTTTCTACTTCTCACATGTTGAACCCAAATACCTGTACTTTCTACTTCTTACATGTTGAACCCAAATACCTGAACTTTCTACTTCTCACATGTTGAACCCAAATACCTGAACTTTCTACTTCTTACATGTTGAACTCAAATACCTGTACTTTCGACTTCTTACATGTTGAACCCAAATACCTGTACTTTCTACTTCTTACATGTTGAACTCAAATACCTGTACTTTCTACTTCTCACATGTTGAACCCAAATACCTGTACTTTCTACTTCTCACATGTTGAACCCAAATACCTGTACTTTCTACTTCTTACATGTTAAACACAAATACCTGTACTTTCTACTTCTTACATTTTGAACACAAATACCTGTACTTTCTACTTCTCACATGTTGAACCCAAATACCTGTACTTTCTACTTCTTACATGTTCAACTCAAATACCTGTACTTTCTACTTCTCACATGTTGAACCCAAATACCTGAACTTTCTACTTCTCACATGTTGAACCCAAATACCTGTACTTTCTACTTCTTACATGTTGAACTCAAATACCTGTACTTTCGACTTCTTACATGTTGAACCCAAATACCTGTACTTTCTACTTCTTACATGTTGAACTCAAATACCTGTACTTTCGACTTCTTACATGTTGAACTCAAATACCTGTACTTTCTACTTCTTACATGTTGAACACAAATACCTGTACTTTCTACTTCTTACATGTTGAACCCAAATACCTGTACTTTCTACTTCTTACATGTTGAACGCAAATACCTGTACTTTCTACTTCTTACATGTTGAACCCAATACCTGTACTTTCTACTTCTTACATGTTGAACCCAAATACCTGAACTTTCTACTTCTTACATGTTGAACACAAATACCTGTACTTTCTACTTCTTACATGTTGAACCCAAATACCTGAACTTTCTACTTCTTACATGTTGAACCCAAATACCTGTACTTTCTACTTCTTACATGTTGAACCCAAATACCTGAACTTTCTACTTCTACATGTTGAACCCAAATACCTGTACTTTCTACTTCTTACATGTTGAACCCAAATACCTGAACTTTCTACTTCTTACATGTTGAACACAAATACCTGTACTTTCTACTTCTCACATGTTGAACCCAAATACCTGTACTTTCTACTTCTTACATGTTCAACTCAAATACCTGTACTTTCTACTTCTCACATGTTGAACCCAAATACCTGAACTTTCTACTTCTCACATGTTGAACCCAAATACCTGTACTTTCTACTTCTTACATGTTGAACTCAAATACCTGTACTTTCGACTTCTTACATGTTGAACCCAAATACCTGTACTTTCTACTTCTTACATGTTGAACTCAAATACCTGTACTTTCTACTTCTTACATGTTGAACACAAATACCTGTACTTTCTACTTCTTACATGTTGAACCCAAATACCTGTACTTTCTACTTCTTACATGTTGAACGCAAATACCTGTACTTTCTACTTCTTACATGTTGAACCCAAATACCTGTACTTTCTACTTCTTACATGTTGAACCCAAATACCTGAACTTTCTACTTCTTACATGTTGAACACAAATACCTGAACTTTCTACTTCTTACATGTTGAACTCAAATACCTGTACTTTCTACTTCTTACATGTTGAACCCAAATACCTGTACTTTCTACTTCTTACATGTTGAACCCAAATACCTGTACTTTCTACTTCTTACACTTTGAACTCAAATACCTGTACTTTCTACTTCTTACATGTTGAACACAAATACCTGTACTTTCTACTTCTCACATGTTGAACCCAAATACCTGTACTTTCTACTTCTTACATGTTGAACTCAAATACCTGTACTTTCTACTTCTTACATGTTGAACTCAAATACCTGTACTTTCTACTTCTTACACTTTGAACTCAAATACCTGTACTTTCTACTTCTCACATGTTGAACACAAATACCTGTACTTTCTACTTCTCACATGTTGAACTCAAATACCTGTACTTTCTACTTCTTACATGTTGAACTCAAATACCTGTACTTTCTACTTCTCACATGTTGAACCCAAATACCTGTACTTTCTACTTCTTACATGTTGAACTCAAATACCTGTACTTTCTACTTCTTACATGTTGAACTCAAATACCTGTACTTTCTACTTCTTACATGTTGAACTCAAATACCTGTACTTTCTACTTCTTACATGTTGAACTCAAATACCTGTACTTTCTACTTCTTACATGTTGAACTCAAATACCTGTACTTTCTACTTCTTACATGTTGAACTCAAATACCTGTACTTTCTACTTCTTACACTTTGAACTCAAATACCTGTACTTTCTACTTCTCACATGTTGAACACAAATACCTGTACTTTCTACTTCTCACATGTTGAACACAAATACCTGAACTTTCTACTTCTCACATGTTGAACTCAAATACCTGTACTTTCTACTTCTTACATGTTGAACTCAAATACCTGTACTTTCTACTTCTCACATGTTGAACCCAAATACCTGTACTTTCTACTTCTTACATGTTGAACTCAAATACCTGTACTTTCTACTTCTTACATGTTGAACTCAAATACCTGTACTTTCTACTTCTTACATGTTGAACTCAAATACCTGTACTTTCTACTTCTTACATGTTGAACTCAAATACCTGTACTTTCTACTTCTTACATGTTGAACTCAAATACCTGTACTTTCTACTTCTTACATGTTGAACTCAAATACCTGTACTTTCTACTTCTCACATGTTGAACACAAATACCTGTACTTTCTACTTCTTACATGTTGAACTCAAATACCTGTACTTTCTACTTCTTACATGTTGAACTCAAATACCTGTACTTTCTACTTCTTACATGTTGAACTCAAATACCTGTACTTTCTACTTCTTACATGTTGAACTCAAATACCTGTACTTTCTACTTCTTACATGTTGAACTCAAATACCTGTACTTTCTACTTCTTACATGTTGAACTCAAATACCTGTACTTTCTACTTCTTACATGTTGAACCCAAATACCTGTACTTTCTACTTCTTACATGTTGAACTCAAATACTTGTACTTTCTACTTCTCTCATTTCCCAAAACAGCTGGTTCCTTTAGTCTGAATGTGTGTTTGATGCGTGATCATTATTCTTTAGAGTCATTGCGTGCCTATTGATTTGAACACGATCCGTGTATCCATCATTTCCTGGTCTTCTCTAAAGAAGAGGGACCAATGGAAACGTTGTCATGTTGCCGTTGTTCAGCATGGAAACATTCATTAGCTAACAATGACATTATTGTTCTATTAATATAAAGGGAGGTCAGGTACTCTTTAAAACAGCTGCTAGTTATGGGTACTTTTTACTGAAGTACATTTCAAAGCCTCTTTACTTTGACTTGAGTAAAGAAGTTTAGTATTTCTACTTGTACCAGAGTATTTGTACTTCTACTTGAGTAAATAATGTGTTTGCCATCTCAGCTATAAAAGTGCGTTAAGTGGTCGAAAATGTTTTGAAACAGAATCCATTTATCATTTAACATAACCATTTTTTAATCATATAAATGAAATGATGTGCATTAATAATAATAATTATGGTCATGATGCAGAAATGTCTATCACAGCTGATAAAGGTGGAGCTTATTTTTATTTAATTAAAATACTGCTGCTGGATTTCTTTACCAATTATATGTCAAAGTATTTTGAAACTCTTTTCTGAATCTGTTCAAGTTGTCAGATGATTGTGGGGAAGTAAAACGTACAGTATTTGCTTCCAGTAGATATATAAAGGAGAATACAATGAAAATACTCAGTTAAAGTAGCTAGACAATTGCACTTAAGTAAATGTGTACATTAAATGTACTTCACTACATTACAATCCATGGTACACAGATGTCATTTTGTAGTAAAATAGCGCACGCCCATTTCTACTTTTACAGACTTATTTGTCCCTGATGGCTGTAACTGTATATATTTTTAAAAATACTTCCTTGTGCATTGGAACGTATCTAACCATTATGTTTGGGACCCTCCTCTCTGTGGGAAACTTCTGCCAAAACACTGTGGAAATCCTCTCTATCACCTACTAACAAAGTTGTCACCTTTGAAGATGAAGAATAGTCGCAGCTGACAGACGACTATTTTCACTATCAGTCGCCATCAGTCGCTGCCATTGCTTCGCCATCCATCAGAGGTGAACAATTACATTATCATTCCTCTCACCAAGAGAATTACCTAAAAACTAATCCAGGGAGAAGCTTCGTTTATCATCTGACCTGAGATCATTAATTATAGCTGCGCCATGACAGCACATGCCATACACTGTTGTGTTCACTCACGTGTACACACAACTTTTGGTCATTACCTTTATCCCCTATTCACTCTCCCAGTCTATAGAGTGGTGCAGAGGTGGGAGAAGAACTCAGATTGTGTACTGAAAAGAACTCAGATTGTGTACTTGAGTAAAAGTAGAAGTACTCAGATTGTGTACTTGAGTAAAAGTAGAAGTACTCAGATTGTGTACTTGAGTAAAAGTAGAAGTACTCAGATTGTGTACTTGAGTAAAAGTAGAAGTACTCAGATCTTGTACTTGAGTAAAAATAGAAATACTCAGATATTGTACTTGAGTAAAAATAGAAGTACTCAGATATTGTACTTGAGTAAAAGTAGAAGTACTCAGATCTTGTACTTGAGTAAAAATAGAAGTACTCAGATATTGTACTTGAGTAAAAGTAGAAGTACTCAGATCTTGTACTTGAGTAAAAGTAGAAGTACTCAGATCTTGTACTTGAGTAAAAGTAGAAGTACTCAGATCTTGTACTTGAGTAAAAGTAGAAGTACCAGAGTGTAGGAATACTCTGTTACAGTAAAAGTCCTGCATTCAAAATGTTACTCAAGTAAAAGTAGAAAAGTATTCAATATTAAAAATCTAGTTAAAGTAGCGACAGTAAAAGTAGTCGTTGTGCAGATTGGTCCATTTCAGAATAATATGATATGTTTTATAACGATTGATCATGAAAGTGTTCTCAAAGCTCTCCCAGTCTATAGGGTGGTGTAGGAATGAGTCTTAAAACCTGGAAATGGGTCTGCATTTGACCACTTCCAGCTTGAGGGGTTTACTGCTTTTTATTGAGCGTTGAGTCAAGCAAGAGTAGGAAAAGCTGGACCTACCGGGGAAATCCGAATTTGTGGCAATAAATGTCGTATTATGACCATATTAAGTCACAGCCGAAGTAAAACAATAAGTGTGGCTTGATATTGAGTAAGAAAAAGGTTGATAAACGCTGTGAGAACGGGTCTGTAGAGAGAATGGGTCTGCAGTGAGAATGGGTCTGCAGAGAGAATGGGTCTGCAGAGAGAACGGGTCTGCAGAGAGAATGGGTCTGCAGAGAGAACGGGTCTGCGGAGAGAATGGGTCTGCGGAGAGAATGGGTCTGCAGAGAGAACGGGTCTGCAGAGAGAATGGGTCTGCAGAGAGAACGGGTCTGCAGAGAGAATGGGTCTGCAGAGAGAATGGGTCTGCAGAGAGAATGGGTCTGCAGAGAGAACGGGTCTGTAGAGAGATGGGTCTGTAGAGAGAATGGGTCTGTAGAGAGAATGGGTCTGCAGAGAGAATGGGTCTGTAGAGAGAAGGGTCTGCAGAGAGAATGGGTCTGTAGAGAGAATGGGTCTGTAGAGAGAATGGGTCTGTAGAGAGAATGGGTCTGCAGAGAGAATGGTCTGCAGAAGAGAATGGGTCTACAGAGGAGAACGGGTCTGCAGAGAGAACGGGTCTGCAGAGAGAGAATGGGTCTGTAGAGAGAATGGGTCTGCAGAGAGAATGGTCTGCAGAGAGAACGGGTCTGGAGGAGAGAATGGGTCTGTAGAGAGAATGGGTCTGCAGAGAGAATGGGTCTGTAGAGAGAATGGGTCTGTAGAGAGAATGGGTCTGCAGAGAGAATGGGTCTGCAGAGAGAATGGGTCTGCAGAGAGAACGGGTCTGCAGAGAGAGAATGGGTCCTGCAGAGAGAACGGGTCTGCAGAGAGAACGGGTCTGTAGAGAGAACGGGTCTGCAGAGAGAACGGGTCTGCAGAGAGAATGGGTCGGCAGAGAGAACGGGTCTGTAGAGAGAACGGGTCTGCAGAGAGAACGGGTCTGCAGAGAGAATGGGTCTGCAGAGAGAACGGGTCTGCAGAGAGAATGGGTCTGTAGAGAGAACGGGTCTGTAGAGAGAATGGGTCTGCAGAGAGAATGGGTCTGTAGAGAGAATGGGTCTGCAGAGAGAATGGGTCTGTAGAGAGAATGGGTCTGTAGAGAGAATGGGTCTGCAGAGAGAATGGGTCTGCAGAGAGAATGGGTCTGCAGAGAGAATGGGTCTGTAGAGAGAATGGGTCTGCAGAGAGAATGGGTCTGCAGAGAGAACGGGTCTGCAGAGAGAACGGGTCTGCAGAGAGAATGGGTCTGCAGAGAGAATGGGTCTGCAGAGAGAACGGGTCTGCAGAGAGAACGGGTCTGTAGAGAGAATGGGTCTGCAGAGAGAATGGGTCTGTAGAGAGAATGGGTCTGTAGAGAGAATGGGTCTGTAGAGAGAATGGGTCTGCAGAGAGAATGGGTCTGCAGAGAGAATGGGTCTGTAGAGAGAACGGGTCTGTAGAGAGAATGGGTCTGCAGAGAGAATGGGTCTGCAGAGAGAACGGGTCTGTAGAGAGAATGGGTCTGTAGAGAGAATGGGTCTGCAGAGAGAATGGGTCTGTAGAGAGAATGGGTCTGTAGAGAGAATGGGTCTGCAGAGAGAATGGGTCTGTAGAGAGAATGGGTCTGCAGAGAGAATGGGTCTGTAGAGAGAATGGGTCTGCAGAGAGAACGGGTCTGCAGAGAGAATTTCGCCGCGATCCCAACTGTCTGTTATCAGCCTGCAGCCCGGGAGGAGAGATCAGCAGAGCTGCCTGCACTGAGTGTGTGAGGAAGTCCGTGGATTGGTCAATTTGGACCAATCAGCGGGGGCTTAACGTAACGGCTCCGCGGACGTAACGTAACGGCTCCACGGATTGGTCCATTTCGTTCCGGGGACGACATGACGTCATGATGTACCAGGAAGAATCAAATGGACAGTGACGTTTCTCCAACGAGGCGTTTTGGGGAGGTATTTTCTGTGTTAGAGTTTTACTCGCTACAGGGTGTACTTTGAGGGTTTTGACTCTGCAGACCGTTTACATGCAGAACAACCTTCATAACACAAGGGGACGGGTAATAACCAGAAAAGCATGATAAGATAAAATGAACCTTTATTAATCCCCGAGGGGAGATTCAGTTGTACAAAGCAGCAAGAGGGTAAGCGTGAAAAAAAACAGTACAGCAAAGATTCACACAGATCAATACAATCTAAAATAAATAACATAAAATCAAGGAAATAATGATAATAATAATAAAAGACTATGAAAATAGGAGATGGTCATCATCTAAGTTATAAAGTGCGGAATAAGTTAAAGTGACAAGTTAACATAGGTTGTGGAAACAGTGTATATTTATGACCAGTGATTTAATTTAAATTAAAATGTTAAATCTAAATAGTTATAATCTGTCACGTTATTTGAATGTCTTTTTTTTTAAGCAAAAGCTGTTCTTCTATACACAACTTCTAAAATGTACTAACTGTAAAAATACTTTCATAATGACAAACTAACTAGAACATTACTAATAATTCCGTCATAACACAATTTTCACTCGGAAAACACACGTTAAATAAAAAATGTTTTATATAAAATGTTCCTTCAGTGCAATGACATAACTATACAAGTATATTTAGAATATAAAATAAATACACGTTTGTTTCAAAAATCCAACGGTAGCTCAGATGAAAAAAAGTTGAATAAATGAAATATATTATAACCACTGAAAAGGGATGTCTTTGAGCCTTACTGCCATTTATCTAACTTCAGTTCAAAAGGCATAATTGTAGACGTGCTCTTAAGCTCAAATCTTCATCTGTGTTATTTTATACAACTGATTCCTTTTAGGTTTCCTGAACGCTATTATTATTATTATCTCGATGCACAAGACACATTTCTCCTAAGGGAGACAATAAAGCTCTATCTTATCTTATAATTTGGCAGAATAGTTCTGTATTCATCATGTGAAACCTATAATAAGTCTTTGTGATGACTGGTAATTAGACATCAGGTTTCATTTGAGAAATTCCTTCAAACTAGTCGAACCTGTCTCTCTTCACCTGAGCAAATGTTAAAAGGCAAACATTTTAACCCCCACTATTTGGTACTTTTCTTTAACTGAATATTTTTCATGTTATGCTTAGCACTGCCTGCTGACCAATCAGAGCTCAGTGGGCGGAGTTTAAAGCGATCAAGTCATATTACAGGAGAAAGGAAATACAGAAAAGCTGCCGTCGCAGGAAAGACGGCCGGCAAAAATCACCGACTGTGTGAACGTGAACATTAATAGAATATCACCTCCATCTTCAGAGCAATCTGACTATTATAACATTAGCGTTAAGAAAGCTTACTTAAATATCTGTCACAACATAAGTAACCGGATCAGAGTAACATTAAGTACAGTCCGCGGCATATCACTTCATAATGTATCATATATCTCCTGATCTGAGTCAGCTGAGCCGTATCAGGCCGTGCAACACTCACAGCGTCACATACTGTATGCAGAAGTATTATTTTAAGCAACACATTAAGTTGACGAAACACTCGAGACAAATGTAATGAAAGTCAGATGGTGTTTTAGACGGGCAGTGATATCATAAACCTGTTAATGTACGCATTCAAACACTTGTTCTGTTCCCAGCTGTGTTCACCTTGCAGGTGCAGCTCTGTGGCTTTGATCCTGGATCAAGTGTTTAAGTCATTGATGTTTAAAGTTTAACTTCTTCATATGTCTAATATTATAGTTGACTTTTCATTCAGGAAGTATGACGCTGCGCTGTCAGTACGCTTGTCCATGTCTGTGATTGGTCGAATGCTCCAGATACCACCCCTCTCATGTGAACGCGCACCTAACTAGATAGGACACGGCTGGCTTGAGCGATCCACTTGATAACCAGCGTCGTAGTACAGTTTAGCGAGAGCGCGTATGTTTTGGATTAGGCCAACCCAAACATATCCAGGTTAGTTTGAACCAGCTTCGTAGTATAGGCCCCTGGGCTGCAACTGAGGCTACACTTCCAGGTCGATGAGGGAGGGGGGGTAAATGTCAGATTATGAATTCTGGGGGTTGGAGCTTAGACTTTAAATTTTAAGGACCACCCTATACTGCGCAGTGAGGTAATACCATTCAGCATTGATTTGGAGTGATTCGGTCACGTGACAGGAGACCTATATGTTACATTTCATAATGTTGTCATCAAATAAAAGAGGCGTGACTTACTTGTCCAGTGCATCACATCAATGCTGCAACAAACACAAAAGACCTTAAATACCGTTGATAACAATATGTGTTAAAAAAGGACAATGGTTAAGTACCATTACCATTGTGGTCGAGGGAAGTTATATCCGATATGGATAAGAGGTCAATGGGTCACATGACACTATTGCAATGTGACCCAGTGTTTAATACAGACCAATAATTTACTCATAAAATAAAGCACTTAATTCCAATTAAAAGGTGTGTGTCCAGGGTATTCATCCAATGTTGCATTTATTTGGAGTATCAAAGTCATATGATAATGAAGCTATTGAAATAATCAATCATTTGCATACATACAAGTATTTATATTATACAAAGGAAGCATGGCATTTATAAAGTATACCAGATCGAATAGAAATACAAGTCTGACATCTAGTGGTGTAACTGAAGAATGTTTTGAATGATGCAAAAAAGTGAACAATTTATAAAGTATTACATAAGCAGATCAAATATGAATTCAATAACAATGTACAAATACAGCATAAACTACAGTTTTAGTTGAAATATATGTACGTGTAGATACATGTAGTTCTTTGATCATTGTTTAAGAGGTCGACACGAAGCAGGAACTTTGATGGTGAAGCTGAGTGTGTGTAATCTTCCGACCCCCATGTCCTTCTCTGCTCGCAGTGATAACACACACCTGCTATGAGCTAAAGAAGAAGACAAAACCAGTGATGACATCTTTAAACTGGCTTGAGTAGTTTTAATGTCGGCGTAAACATTCAACAGCATTTCAAACCACACACATTCTCTCTAAGGCAGGGTTTTCACATCCTACCAAGCCAGTGGCGAGAGAAAAGTTATTAGAATCGTCTATAATTATATTCATGTTTATTATCTTTACACTATTCGTTATAGGGCTGTAGCTAATGATTGGTTTACTGGTTTTATTACTTACATTTAAACAAACGATTACTATATGAACTGTCATACTTAAGCCTTAATAGCTTGGCTTTACATCTAAAAATGGGGTAAAGTGTACAAAAATATACGTTTGGAGTGTTTTTGGCCTCAAAGGGTTAACCCTAACCCTTTTATTGAGATTAATACACAACAACATTTTAAAATAAAATAACTATAAGTACATAAGAAAAAGACACAATTAGAAAACAGCAATTGCTTACAAAACATACAACACGCAGAATAAAACTGCTGCGTGTTCATCTCATTACAGACAGATGAAACCGTGATGTGCGACCTTGACACGGACGCCCTCCAATCAGATCGCTTCATGTCACTTCCAGCCAGTCCAAGTAAACAACCTTCCCTCAGCCTCTCACAGCTGAGTGTAGGATGTTTACATGGACTGAGTCTGGATATTGAGGATATACATATATAGGCCACAAACACGTGCTTATACTATTATTTCAACAGCCTTCCTAGAAAATGAAATGAAGCGGCTCTGAAGCCAGTTCTGTGCAGCTGGAGGAAGTCGGCAGCGGCAAACATCGGACTGAAAGCTCTGTGGATCAAAAGCTTCCAGTCGGGGATGTTTACAGCCCCAAACTACCTGGTCGATGTGTAACCACAGCAAGTCCAACACGTTGACAGGTAATGATAAACCTAGTCAGCAGGACTCATAAGTTGAAGGTTGATACGATATCCATTTGTCCATTTGACTACACAATGAAGATAATCCAGAGTGAATCCAGACTCCAGCGTTGATTGCATTATTATCTGCAGTCTTGTGTTTTCTTAAAAGAAAACAGCAGAGGAAGAGAAGTTAGCCTGACCTCGTTTCCATCAAACGGTGCCGTCTAACTGGGTTATCACACGGATGCTCAGCCGACTCTCAATGACATCCACAGAACATGTTCAAATGCAAGCTCACTGACAACAATGTATTACATCTGATAACATACGAGCAAGTCTGACACATTTCTATACTTAAACAAAAATTACTTTGTTTATTTTTGCACTGCTTTGTGGAAAAGGCTAGCTTGGTGTGACACATCCACTTGAAGCATGGGATAAATGACCTTAGCTACAACATAGGTACATATTTATTATATAGTGTTGCAGTATAACGCTACTCTAATGAAGTAATACAGAAGGCCAGCTAACTTAATGTGTCCTATCCTGACTGCAACACTTACAAAGCTTACTTAAACAGAAATGTAACCTTGAGAAATAAAACCACACATTGCCAGTGGTAAGAAAAAAGTAATTAGAATATAGTATATACTTACATTCATGTTCACTAAAACTAGGGCTGACTGTGTTCTTTATTATTTACATGTGCAAACACAATTACCATATGAAATGTGAAAACTAAAGCACAGGACATCAAATATGTTGGTTTAACATCCATTATTATTTGCACTATTAGCTTAGTGTGGGTTAAATGACCTTAGATATATCATATTTGTTAGGTTCATAGTTATGTAACAGTATTGCAGTATAACTGTACTCTAATGAAGTTACACAGCTGGTACACATCCACTGTTTCAAGGCCAGCTAACTTGTCCTATCCTGGCTGCAACACTTACAAAGCTAACTTAAACAGAGATATAACCTTGAATAACAAACCCCATATGCAGGAAGGGAACGTGTACCGCTAGCAAACCGCTCAAAGTAACTTGTCAGCCTGCCAAAGCAAACAATGTAATGTGCTAACAGTTAGCATTAGCTCCTAGTTAGCCAACGACCTAGGCTAGCTAGCTCGATGCTAGCTTCCGTTAGCTCCTCTGTGACCCTAACCTTCTGCTGCTGTGTTTTCCTTACCGACGAATAAAAACGATATTTCCAGGAGAGACATCCGGTCGACAGCTTCTTCTTTTGCATCCTTGTGGAGTTTGAGCAGATTCGGTGGATGTTCTGTTGGATTCTGTGCAGCCTGTTAAGTTTCCTTCCGTTTTCATTCACTTGTCTTTATTTTGACCTTTGGTTACTCGACACCAACATTGACGTCATTGTCATGACAACAGTGTCCCGCCCACAATGAGACCAGGGTACACAGGAAATGAATCGCTGTACATTTTACACTGAACATTTAGCCATTAACTGCGGTACAAAAACATACATAGGTGTAAAGTAACTACATTAATGTACTCAAGTACTATACTTAGGTCCAATTTTGAGGTACTTGTACTTAACTTGAGTTTTTAAATGTGTAGTTACTTTGTACTTCTATCCCACTACAATTCAGATGTAAATACTATACTTTTTACTCCACTGATTTTCATTTTATACCATTAGTTACTCAACATTTAAGTAAGTATTTAGTTAAACCAGGAATAAATCCACCATCTACCATGCAGTATACAAAGCTGCTTTGATTAACCAGTAATGCATCAATAATTATAATCAAAACATTTGCCTTTTAATAATAATAATAATAATATATTTGATTTGTTAGCGCTTTTACAGGTGCTCAAACACGCTTTACAGATATAGTGAAGAGAAAAGAAAAGGAAGGAACAACAAATAAATATATAGTTAAAGTTAAAGTCAAATAATACAAAAACAATCACACATTAAAAGCCAGATTCAGTTTTTTGAAGGTGGTGAGGTCAGTGCAGTCTCTGATGGGTTGGGGGAGTGAGTTCCAGAGGGAGGGGGCAGCGACGGAGAAGGCTCTGTCCCCCCAGGTCCGGTGATTGGTGCGGGTGGGGATGGATAGGAGGTTGGCTTCTGATGAGCGGAGGCAGCGGGAAGGGGTGTGGTGGTGCAGCAGGTCTGTGAGGTAGGGGGAGGGGGCCTGATTGTTGAGGGCTTTGTGAGTAATGAGGAGGACTTTGAAGTTGAAAAAAAAAGCTACAGTGGTGGGTTATAATGAAAGATGTAATCAAAAAGCCAACTTTACTTAACTACTAATATTTAGTCCAGTTGTGTTATAAATAACAAGATATTGTTCAAATGCACATCCTGTAAACAAATATCGTGTTCCTTTATTGTAAATCCTGCACACTGCCTCTTTTTTAATATTTCCACTTACATTTTTATTTTGTTACAATTGTCTTCATATGTTTTTTTATAAAAGTATTATTTTATTTTATGTTAGTTACATGTTGTTCCTTCTGTGTCGCTGTATGCACCATTTATACCAAAGCAAATTCCTCATGTGTTAACCTACTTTGTAGTAAAGCCAATTCTGTAAATGTACTCAAGTACAATATTGAGAGACTTGTACTTTACTTGAGTATTTCCATTCTATGCTATACTGTGTACTTCTACTCCACTACAATTCACAGGTATATCGTGTACTTCTACTCCACTACTACATGTATGTAATACCTTTAGTTACTTCACAGATCTGGATGAATGATGTGAAATCTAATCAAGTGTTAAATCAGACTTTAGTTCCACCTGGAGTAAATCCACCAGCTACCCTGCAGTATACAAACTCATTCAAACTAGCTGCACCTTCACCAGCTTTGAGAACACTTTCATGATCAATCATTATAAAACATATCATATATATTATTCTGAAATGGACCAATCTGCACAACGACTACTTTCACTGTTGCTACTTTCACTATATTTTGATGAGAATACTTTTCTACTTTTACTTGAGGAACATTTTTAATGCAGGACTTTTACTGTAACAGAGTATTCCTACTCTCTGGTACTTCTACTTTTACTCAAGTACAAGATCTGAGTACTTCTACTTTTACTCAAGTACAAGATCTGAGTACTTCTACTTTTACTCAAGTACAAGATCTGAGTACTTCTACTTTTACTCAAGTACAATATCTCAGTACTTCTACTTTTACTCAAGTACACGACCTGAGTACCTCTACTTTTACTCAAGTACAAAATCTGAGTACTTCTACTCAAGTACAAGATCTGAGTACTTCTACTTTTACTCAAGTACAAGATCTGAGTACTTCTACTTTTATTCAAGTACAAGACCTGAGTACTTCTACTTTTACTCAAGTACAAGACCTGAGTACTTCTACTCAAGTACAAGATCTGAGTACTTCTACTTTTACTCAAGTACAAGACCTGAGTACTTCTATTTGTACTCAAGTACAAGACCTGAGTACTTCTACTTTTACTCAAGTACAAGACCTGAGTACTTCTATTTGTACTCAAGTACAAGACCTGAGTACTTCTACTTTTACTCAAGTACAAGATCAAGGTTCAAGGTTCTTTATTTAGTCATACGGACATAGTGTAGTAATGCCGATAAAAATCTTAGGTCACAGGCTTCTCCAACAGCGCAACACAATAACACAGATAAACAGAAAAATATAGTGAAAGTATATACTAAATACAAAAAGAGAAATAGTTTAAAAAAGTGAAATAGTGCAATAAGAGTATATGCAAGTTATTGGAATGATATATTAGAGAAATAGATAAATAATGACTAAGTAGCAGATGAATGTTATGGATGTTGTTTCAGCAGTTCAGGTGTTTAACAGTCTTATGGCCTGTGGGATGAAACTGTCTCTGAGTCTGGTGGTTTTAGTCCGGATGCTGCGGTAACGCCTGCCAGACGGCAGCAGACTGAACAGTTTGTGGCTGGGGTGATGGGGGTCTTTTATAATCTGGAGGGATTTCTTCCTGAGCCGCTGGGAGTAAAGGTCCTCCATGGATGGCAGCTCCGTCCTGGTGATGTTCTGTGCAGTTTTCACCACCCTCTGTATAGCCTTATGATTGAGGGCGGTGCAGCTGCCGTACCAGGCCGTGATGCAGCCAGTCAGGATACTCTCTATGTACCTGTAGAAGGTGCAGAGTATCCTGGAGCCCATATTGAACCTCCTCATCTGAGTACTTCTACTTTTACTCAAGTACAAGATCTGAGTACTTCTATTTTCACTATAAGATCTGAGTACTTCTACTTTTAATCAAGTACAAGACCTGAGTACTTCTACTTTTAATCAAGTATAAGATCTGAGTACTTCTACTTTTACTCAAGTACAAGATCTGAGTACTTCTATTTTCACTATAAGATCTGAGTACTTCTACTTTTAATCAAGTATAAGATCTGAGTACTTCTACTTTTACTCAAGTACAATACCTGAGTACTTCTACTTTTACTCAAGTACAATATCTGAGTACTTCTACTTTTACTCAAGTACAAGATCTGAGTACTTCTTCAACCATATGTATCTTTCAAACGCAACAGTGATGGGTAATAATGCAAGAATCCTTCAAGTAGCCTACTGTACTTTGGGGATGAATACTAAACACTTGAGTATTTTAACTTTATTCAACTTTATACTTCCTACCCACTTCTTCAAATATGGTTCTTTTTGCTTCACTTCCTTTTTGAAAATGAGCATTATTTGTCCTGTGTTGCAGTTCTTGTGTCCTCCACATGAGGTCAGGCTAGATCCTTCCATTCACCGTCTCCTCTTTATTCCCTGTAGTTAACAGTGAATTTTATGATGGATTAAAGTACATTTATTCACTATTTAATATTCAGTGCACATGAATATGTTTCTGATTCCTCCTACTGTCAACCTTTGTGTACAGCAAGATCAGCAAAAGATCTTTCTGAATGTATAATTATAACAATATTCATTAGGGTTTCAGAAAAAGTGATTCTCAGTAGTAGCTGGTGAGGATTTCTTAATAATTCATAAAACACATCTCAGTTATTTCTTTTGAAAAGACCAGAGGGCGAAAAGAAAAAAATCCATCTATAACCTAACCAGGAAAATGGATTCCCTTGTCATTCTGTGTGGTCTGAAATTGCCCAGAGCTATTATGAGAGAGTGATTTCTGTGTGCAGCGGAGCGGAGCATGCCCTGCTTCTTTCTGTGAGATGTGAACAGATTCATAAGCAACAGCAGCGCTAAGGAGGTGTGTTGTCACGTGCTCAGCCAGATATCCTCAACATGGCAACCTCTGGGAGTCATTTCACCACATGTTGTCTCTTCTCCTCGTTCATGCATCTGGTGTTTTCTTTATGTTTCACTCAACCCTGCACAATTACTCTTTCAGATTGTTCATTAAACTATGTAATAAAATCAAATGTTTTAAAGGTCCCATGTCTTGGCCATTTCTACTGATCATAATTCCATTGTTGAGGTTTACATTCCATTGCATTTAGCTGACGCTTTTATCCAAAGCGACTTACAATAAGTACATTCGACCAGGAAGACACAACCTTGAAGAAAACAGAATCATATAAGTACATCAGGTTTCATAGAGCCAAATATTTCAAGTGCTACTCAACTGGCTTTAGGTAAGCCAGTCCTTTATTAGTATATAAGTGCTTTGTTAATAGTTCTATCGCTCGAAGTGGAGTCGAAAGAGATGAGTTTTCAGTCTGGAAGGTGTGTAAGCTATCTGCTGTCCTGATGTCAATGGGGAGCTCATTCCACCATCTTGGAGCCAGGATAGCAAACCCACGTGTTTTTGCTGATGGGAACTTGGGTCCCCCTCGCAGCGAGGGTGCAGCGAGCCGTTTGGCTGATGCAGAGCGTAGTGCACGCGCTGGGGTGTACGGTTTAACCATGTCCTGGATGTAGGAAGGGCCAGATCCATTCGCAGCATGGTAAGCAAGTACCAGTGTCTTGAAGTGGATTCTAGCAGTTACCGGAAGCCATTGAAGGGAGGAGCGGAGTGGTGTGGGAGAATTTAGGAAGGTTGAAGACCAGGCGAGCCGCTGCATTCTGGATGAGCTGCAGAGGTCGGATGGCACATGCAGGTAGACCAGCCAGGAGGGAGTTGAGGTAGACTTTCTGTGTCAGCTGGGGACGTATCTTCTAAAATACTAAATATACATTTATATTGTGCAATTTTCCAAACTCACATTGGTTTCTTGTGTACTCTCTGTCCTAAACGGCTTGTTGGAGCTCCCTCCTTAAATCTATTTTAGTAGACCTCAACAATGGAAATATGATCAGTAGAAATGGCCAAGACATGGGACCTTTAAGAAATACATTTGTTGATTTCACAGAGACACTACACATTGATACACATTGCTGTAATTATTTTTAATAAGTGATTGATTTGAATATATAAAAAGCACACAGATATGTAACAGGACAGCATGTGAGATTTATTTTCAAAAAAAGGTCATACATTTGATAAATTAAGAAGAATAGTAGTAGTAGACAAAAAATAAAGATAGAGGGAATTAAAAAGTTAAATTAAAAACATATATTCTGTGAATAAAATGTAAATTGACTTGTTTAAGAAAACATACTTTAAAACAATCACAAAAGACAAAAACAAGTAATAAAGCAGAACAATTTCAAGGAATGTGTCAATCAACTTTGGTTTTTGTTGACACAAAACATAAAAATCAATGATATCTAATTATTTTGAGAAAAACGTTATACTCAAGGATGTATTTCACCCAGATTTGATCACAAACTATGATTTACAAACTGTAGTGGAGGGGGGATTTTCACCACAAATGCTGGTGTGTGGCCTTTAGGCAGTGTTTCTGTGAGGTGAAATACAACAATCAATACAGTCATTTCAAAGTTCCTATGAAATGTGTTTCTGGATGGTTTTACTGGGGAGGCTGGAAATTACTGAGGCTATCAGGAGTTCAAGAATGTGTGTCCGGGGGCAGGTGTTTTGATTGACAGGCTTTAAAGAGGCCCTATTCTGCTCATTTTGAGGTTCATATCAGTATGTAGTGTCTCTACTTTAAAGAGTCCTCTCCTGCTGATGTTCAGGTGTATATCAGTATGTAGTGTCTCTACTTTAAAGAGTCCTCTCCTGCTGATGTTCAGGTGTATATCAGTATGTAGTGTCTCCACTTTAAAGAGTCCTCTCCTGCTGATGTTCAGGTGTATATCAGTATGTAGTGTCTCTACTTTAAAGAGTCCTCTCCTGCTGATGTTCAGGTGTATATCAGTATGGAGTGTCTCTACTTTAAAGAGTCCTCTCCTGCTGATGTTCAGGTGTATATCAGTATGTAGTGTCTCTACTTTAAAGAGTCCTCTCCTGCTGATGTTCAGGTGTATATCAGTATGTAGTGTCTCCACTTTAAAGAGTCCTCTCCTGCTGATGTTCAGGTGTATATCAGTATGTAGTGTCTCTACTTTAAAGAGTCCTCTCCTGCTGATGTTCAGGTGTATATCAGTATGGAGTGTCTCTACTTTAAAGAGTCCTCTCCTGCTGATGTTCAGGTGTATATCAGTATGTAGTGTCTCTACTTTAAAGAGTCCTCTCCTGCTGATGTTCAGGTGTATATCAGTATGTAGTGTCTCCACTTTAAAGAGTCCTCTCCTGCTGATGTTCAGGTGTATATCAGTATGTAGTGTCTCTAATTTAAAGAGTCCTCTCCTGCTGATGTTCAGGTGTATATCAGTATGTAGTGTCTCTACTTTAAAGAGTCCTCTCCTGCTGATGTTCAGGTGTATATCAGTATGTAGTGTCTCCACTTTAAAGAGTCCTCTCCTGCTGATGTTCAGGTGTATATCAGTATGTAGTGTCTCTACTTTAAAGAGTCCTTTCCTGCTGATGTTCAGGTGTATATCAGTATGTAGTGTCTCTACTTTAAAGAGTCCTCTCCTGCTGATGTTCAGGTGTATATCAGTATGTAGTGTCTCTACTTTAAAGAGTCCTCTCCTGCTGATGTTCAGGTGTATATCAGTATGTAGTGTCTCTACTTTAAAGAGTACTCTCCTGCTGATGTTCAGGTGTATATCAGTATGTAGTGTCTCTACTTTAAAGAGTCCTCTCCTGCTGATGTTCAGGTGTATATCAGTATGTATTGTCTCTACTTTAAAGAGTCCTCTCCTGCTGATGTTCAGGTGTATATCAGTATGTAGTGTCTCCACTTTAAAGAGTCCTCTCCTGCTGATGTTCAGGTGTATATCAGTATGTAGTGTCTCCACTTTAAAGAGTCCTCTCCTGCTGATGTTCAGGTGTATATCAGTATGTAGAGTCTGAGTGTTAGAGAGGCCAATCGTTCTCCTCCAGCCTTCCTTTTATCCCCCCTAATTAGCTGGAGTTGGGAACACCTGGGCAGAGGCGGAGCCAGGGGCAGATAAGGTGCACCTGCAATACGGAGAAAGAACACCAGGAGGGGAGCACGTAACAGTGACCCTTTCTCATGTCACTAATTTCCCCTCCTCGACTCCTCGACTCCTCGACTCCTCGACTCCTCGACTCCTCGGTCCTCCGGTAGTGACCCGGAAATGAATTTCAGCGCGCCATGTTGAAGGACATCTAATTTCTCTAAATGCACTTCGAGGACCGAGGACCGAGGATACACTGATGTTGTGATTGGTCAACGCTTAGAGATGTCCCGCCCTTACATTGTGTTGGAGTGTTACATACGGATGTCACTATTTTTCAGAAGTAAACAAAGGAGTCCAATGGAGGAGGAGAGAAACTCCCTCTGGTGGGAACACTGGGATTGTAGCCTTTGCAGACCATTTAAATGCACAAAAGCCTAAATACCACACTAGAGGAAAAGGAAAACCCAATAATAAGATACTTTGTTTAACTCAAATCCACAGCCATATTGCATACATTTGGAGATAGTTTTGTTTTTCTAACTTGAGGCTACAATGCTGCAAAACGAATAGGGTCATTTAAGGTTTATAGATATTAGTTTTAGAAAGTGTGCTGTGGTAAAGTGTGTTTACTGTAGCTCATAACACATGGCAGGGTGCAGGGTGCAGTATCTAGCACACTGTATTGCACATCATTTGGTAGCACAATGATAACTTAAATCTGCAAGGCTGAAAGAAACCTAGAAATAGTAAGCCCTGTGCTATATATCATACATTAAAAATTCATTTCAAGATAAAAGCCATTATTGTTTATGCAAAGCAATTATGCCAATCGATTTGCACACACACAAAACAGAGACACTTCAAAGGGAAACACATGCATAATACAACGAGTATGCCGGCAATGAAGGCTAGTTCCAAACAAAGGGCATGTTGAGCAGGCCAATGGCCGGTCACACCAGCAATATGAAGTCTTCTTCATGAAAAATAAATAAAAAGAGCTCATGGACTTTGTGGACTGCAGCTGCACGAGTAAAGTTTAATCATTTTCATTGTTGGGAGGAATTTGAATAATAAGAATAATTCATAAGGCAAGGCAAGTTTATTTATATAGCACTTTTCAACACAAGGCAATTCAAAGTGCTTTACAAAAAATGAAAGACATTAAGAAAATGGCATTTAAAATCAGTCATTAAAAAGAAAAGCTAATAAAATAAACATTAAAAGAAAAAATACATGGATAATTCATAAGACCCAATGCTTTATTACAGTTTCTGGGTTGCTAGAGTTCAGGGTTTATTGTTCTGTTATTTATGAACATGTAATGATCGTCTCCTCCGTAAGATACCACACATTTGCTCTGTTTGGCTTCACGTTGTTCAGTAGATGTAAATACCCTCAGGTCAGCATGCTTTATTAGGATCATTAAGTATAATCTGTGCTTCTGCCAAACAGAAACCCTGCAGTGCTGAATGTATCAATTATATATTGACAACAATACTTTTAAAAATGTATTTATTTGTATGGATTGATCGTGAGTTTCTGTTGTATTTTTTTCTTGTCTTTACTTCAGTAATAAAAATACATTTATAAAACCTTTATATTCACGTTTATAGTATTAAATAATCAATTGATTGATCTCTAGTATTTCCTCATTTGTGTTAAGACACTCAATAAATATATTGTTTAACAAAAACAACCAAACACTTTAGACTAAGCTACTTCAAATCCTCCACTTTTGCACTTGTTCTTTTATATTAAAAGTGCAATTTAATAATGTTTGAAAGATGAATGAACATCCCCTAAAGCCCACACTGTGTAACGGGTAGGTAACGCAGAGATGGTAAAAGTACACACATCCTGTACTCAAGTAGAAGTACTGATACAGAAACGTTGACTTTAATTAAATGTATTATGCCAATAGATTTAACATAACTGTATTAGGATCGTTGAAAGCAAATATAATAATATTACTGCTTTAAACTAACCTAATACAGTAATGTGTTAGCTGTTTGCATAATACATTTAATTAAAGTCGACGTTTCAGTTTTTTCACAGCGTCTCTAAACTCTCGATGATAGGACTAGCATTGGTAAATGTGTGTAATGCACCATATAAATACACTCCATTTACCATTGTATACTCACAAATAATATCATGCATACTGATAAAAAACACATTTATTTGTATGTTGTTCTATTGTCCCACAATGCAATGCACACTGCAAAAAGGAAAACCATTAACCAGTAAAAATAGCAGCAGTTTTATTGACATGGGCCTAACAAAGTCACATTTCATATCCACGACCGCCTATTTTGTATCAGGTACCTGTCCACACATCCTTTACTCAAGTACAAGTACAGATACTCGTGTTTAAAAATACTCTGGTGAAAGTAGAAGTACTGATTAACTTCTTTACTCAAGTCAAAGTAAAGAGCTTTGAAATGTACTTCAGTAAAAAGTACCCATAACTAGCAGCTGTTTTAAAGAGTACCTGACCTCCCTTTATATTCATAGAACAATAATGTCATTGTTAGCTAATGAATGTTTCCATGCTGAACAACGGCAACATGACAACGTTTCCATTGGTCCCTCTTCTTTAGAGAAGACCAGGAAATGATGGATACACGGATCGTGTTCAAATCAATAGGCACGCAATGACTCTAAAGAATAATGATCACGCACCAAACACACATTCAGACTAATGATGGCTACCACCTGTAACTCAAGCTACCACACCTGAATCAGATGCAAGTGCAGGGCCTGCTGTCCGCTCAGATTGTGGTTTTGTTTTTTTCTTATTTTATTGAGCGATTACAGGACATCCGGAGACAAAAGCAGTGTTACATAAAATACATTTTACAAAGCAAGACAAGGACAAATGACACCAACTGGGACCAAGCAATACTGATAGAAAGACGTAAGTGTAGACAGTTTGCGTCGTTTGGTGTGTATGTGTGTGTGTGTGTGTGTGTGTGTGTGTGTGTGTGTGTGTGAGTGTGTTTGATCAGAACGGAGGGCTTGTCAGATTGAGGCATAGACTGAGGCTTTTAGGGTGTCACAAGACAAACATATACATATACTAATTAATATATATAAATACATACACATACAATATATACCTAATGAATATGCTTACATACAAAAAAAATACATATATTTATCTAATTTTTTATTTTGAGCCACGGTCCCAGAAAGCGATATCGAGATAAGGAAGAGGATAATATGAAATACAATCTCTTTCACTTCACTTACTTACTGTAGATGTCCAACTATCCACTCCGAAAAGTCTCTATATTGAATATGTTTTTTTATGTATAACAGTATGTTTTTGGTTATATATATTTTAATATATGGAGTTGGTACACTGAAAAGTGTCTGAGGATAAGGCATCTGTACTTGTGTTTGACATTGAACAAATCACATGGTTTAATTGGGAAATGTGTGTTAATTTGATGGCTTGCGGGTGTCATTTGAAGACGACATATTACGTTACGTTATTTTAAATTCAGTTTATTTTGCTGGACATTTGTTGAGGTGTGCCTTCTGTGCATCTGTTCTTGAGAATCTGAGGTCAGCTTTTATGCTTTTTCACAATTGAGAACAGCACAGTAGGCCTAGATACTGTATAATCGTATCTCCACAGTATACTCATTTTAAACTCTGTTACCCTGAAAACACGATTGGCATTCACATGTTTGCAGTATCCCATAATGGTTGATGGCTACCCTGCAGCGCTGAAGGCTGTGGCATTTCAACACAATGCAAAGTATAGAGTTCTACAATCACACCCACAGGATTATAGGAGGTTTTGTTATACAATTGGAAGTTTTAACACATTTAAGTGGATAATGTAAAAGCCATTTATATTTGTTGTTGGCATGTCATTTTTTTATGTTCAGAAATATCATGCAATATTATTTTGAGTTGTGTGCTCTCCACAAATACAAAAATGAATGTTCAAAAAGTATTCAACTGTGTTTTCTCATGGAGAATCATTTTTAAATGACCAGACTTCAATCTGCAGATTGTTGACTGCACGTGGCCCCTTGATCCTCCTTAGCAACGGTCTGTTCTTCTTAGCAACGGTCTGTTATCAACTGAGCTGTGTAACAAATCTGATGTTACTTCCTATGATTACTACAACTACCATTCGAGTATTAATGGCAACAAAAAGAGGACATTGAGAGACGTAAAAATTACATTTAGATAACATACATACCAGCAGAGATGGCAAAAGTACACACATCCTTTACTCAAGTAGAAGTACAGATACTCGTGTTTAAAAATACTCTGGTAAAAGTAGAAGTACTGACTAAAGTTCTTTACTCAAGTAAAAGTAAAGAGGCTTTGAAATGTACTTCAGTAAAAAGTACCCATAACTAGCAGCTGCTTTAAAGAGTACCTGACCTCCCTTTATATTAATAGAACAATAATGTCATTGTTAGCTAATGAATGTTTCCATGCTGAACAACGGCAACATGACAACGTTTCCATTGGTCCCTCTTCTTTAGAGAAGACCAGGAAATGATGGATACACGGATCGTGTTCAAATCAATAGGCACGCAATGACTCTAAAGAATAATGATCACGCATCAAACACACATTCAGACTAAAGGAACCAGCTGTTTGGGAAATGAGAGAAGTAGAAAGTACAGGTATTTGAGTTCAACATGTAAGAAGTAGAAAGTACAGGTATTTGAGTTCAACATGTGAGAAGTAGAAAGTACATGTATTTGGGTTCAACATGTAAGAAGTAGAAAGTACAGGTATTTGGGTTCAACATGTAAGAAGTAGAAAGTACAGGTATTTGGGTTCAACATGTGAGAAGTAGAAAGTACAGGTATTTGAGTTCAACATGTAAGAAGTAGAAAGTACAGGTATTTGTGTTCAACATGTAAGAAGTAGAAAGTACAGGTATTTGAGTTCAACATGTAAGAAGTAGAAAGTACAGGTATTTGAGTTCAACATGTAAGAAGTAGAAAGTACAGGTATTTGAGTTCAACATGTAAGAAGTAGAAAGTACAGGTATTTGTGTTCAACATGTAAGAAGTAGAAAGTACAGGTATTTGAGTTCAACATGTAAGAAGTAGAAAGTACAGGTATTTGAGTTCAACATGTAAAAAGTAGAAAGTACAGGTATTTGGGTTCAACATGTAAGAAGTAGAAAGTTCAGGTATTTGAGTTCAACATGTAAGAAGTAGAAAGTACAGGTATTTGGGTTCAACATGTAAGAAGTAGAAAGTACAGGTATTTGTATTTAACATGTAAGAAGTAGAAAGTACAGGTATTTGTATTCAACATGTAAGAAGTAGAAAGTACAGGTATTTGGGTTCAACATGTAAGAAGTAGAAAGTACAGGTATTTGGGTTCAACATGTAAGAAGTAGAAAGTACAGGTATTTGGGTTCAACATGTAAGAAGTAGAAAGTGTAGAGGAAACTTCTGTGTAGCTATGCAGTGGGAGTCACCGACTCAGGAAGGAGACACGGTAGGAGCAGTAGCTTTAATGTCAAACACTGATGGTTTATTTGGAGTTACGGCCGGAGGATTCACATCACAAGTCCAAGAGCCAGAGGTTCTGACTTCACGGTAGAGTTGCCACGTCAATTCTGGAGAGCCTCTCTCTTGCCAGCCCATTTAACTGGTTCCACAGAGAGTCATCAACATGTTTTGATAAGATAGCTTTAGATAGTTTGGGCACACTAAGTTACCAGCTTCCGCCACTTATGGCCTTGCATATGTCATGCCCTGGAGTCCTCAGACAACAGAGAAGGAAGTGTCCCAGTGTACCCACAATACAGACCATCTGTGACCCAGTATTGACCGGTCACAGAATGGGAACAATAACATTATTGGCTGAAACAGCCTGTGTCCTTAAAGGAGGTAAACAGACGTCAGGGTTGGTCCTGTATGTCACATCTTGGCGTCTATGATAATTATTTCCATAACAGAAAGTACAGGTATTTGTGTTCAACATGTAAGAAGTAGAAAGTACAGGTATTTGTGTTCAACATGTAAGAAGTAGAAAGTACAGGTATTTGTGTTCAACATGTGAGAAGTAGAAAGTACAGGTATTTGTGTTCAACATGTGAGAAGTAGAAAGTACAGGTATTTGGGTTCAACATGTAAGAAGTAGAAAGTACAGGTATTTGGGTTCAACATGTAAGAAGTAGAAAGTACAGGTATTTGGGTTCAACATGTGAGAAGTAGAAAGTACAGGTATTTGAGTTCAACATGTAAGAAGTAGAAAGTACAGGTATTTGAGTTCAACATGTAAGAAGTAGAAAGTACAGGTATTTGTGTTCAACATGTAAGAAGTAGAAAGTACAGGTATTTGGGTTCAACATGTGAGAAGTAGAAAGTACAGGTTATTTGAGTTCAACATGTAAGAAGTAGAAAGTACAGGTATTTGAGTTCAACATGTAAGAAGTAGAAAGTACAGGTATTTGGTTTCAACATGTGAGAAGTAGAAAGTACAGGTATTTGAGTTCAACATGTAAGAAGTAGAAAGTACAGGTATTTGTGTTCAACATGTAAGAAGTAGAAAGTACAGGTATTTGAGTTCAACATGTAAGAAGTAGAAAGTACAGGTATTTGGGTTCAACATGTAAGAAGTAGAAAGTACAGGTATTTGTGTTCAACACGTGAGAAGTAGAAAGTACAGGTTATTTGTGTTCAACATGTAAGAAGTAGAAAGTACAGGTATTTGTGTTCAAAATGTAAGAAGTAGAAAGTACAGGTATTTGAGTTCAACATGTAAGAAGTAGAAAGTACAGGTATTTGAGTTCAACATGTAAGAAGTAGAAAGTACAGGTATTTGTGTTCAAAATGTAAGAAGTAGAAAGTACAGGTATTTGAGTTCAACATGTAAGAAGTAGAAAGTACAGGTATTTGAGTTCAACATGTAAGAAGTAGAAAGTACAGGTATTTGGGTTCAACATGTAAGAAGTAGAAAGTACAGGTATTTGTGTTCAACACGTGAGAAGTAGAAAGTACAGGTATTTGTGTTCAACATGTAAGAAGTAGAAAGTACAGGTATTTGTGTTCAAAATGTAAGAAGTAGAAAGTACAGGTATTTGAGTTCAACATGTAAGAAGTAGAAAGTACAGGTATTTGAGTTCAACATGTAAGAAGTAGAAAAGTACAGGTATTTGTGTTCAAAATGTAAGAAGTAGAAAGTACAGGTATTTGAGTTCAACATGTAAGAAGTAGAAAGTACAGGTATTTGAGTTCAACATGTAAGAAGTAGAAAGTACAGGTATTTGGGTTCAACATGTGAGAAGTAGAAAGTACAGGTATTTGAGTTCAACACGTGAGAAGTAGAAAGTACAGGTATTTGAGTTCAACACGTGAGAAGTAGAAAGTACAGGTATTTGAGTTCAACATGTAAGAAGTAGAAAGTACAGGTATTTGAGTTCAAAATGTAAGAAGTAGAAAGTACAGGTATTTGGGTTCAACATGTGAGAAGTAGAAAGTACAGGTATTTGAGTTCAACACGTGAGAAGTAGAAAGTACAGGTATTTGAGTTCAACATGTAAGAAGTAGAAAGTACAGGTATTTGAGTTCAACATGTAAGAAGTAGAAAGTACAGGTATTTGTGTTCAACACGTGAGAAGTAGAAAGTACAGGTATTTGTGTTCAACATGTAAGAAGTAGAAAGTACAGGTATTTGTGTTCAAAATGTAAGAAGTAGAAAGTACAGGTATTTGAGTTCAACATGTAAGAAGTAGAAAGTACAGGTATTTGAGTTCAACATGTAAGAAGTAGAAAGTACAGGTATTTGGGTTCAACATGTGAGAAGTAGAAAGTACAGGTATTTGAGTTCAACACGTGAGAAGTAGAAAGTACAGGTATTTGAGTTCAACATGTAAGAAGTAGAAAGTACAGGTATTTGTGTTCAAAATGTAAGAAGTAGAAAGTACAGGTATTTGAGTTCAACATGTAAGAAGTAGAAAGTACAGGTATTTGAGTTCAACATGTAAGAAGTAGAAAGTACAGGTATTTGTGTTCAACATGTAAGAAGTAGAAAGTACAGGTATTTGTGTTCAAAATGTAAGAAGTAGAAAGTACAGGTATTTGAGTTCAACATGTAAGAAGTAGAAAGTACAGGTATTTGTGTTCAAAATGTAAGAAGTAGAAAGTACAGGTATTTGAGTTCAACATGTAAGAAGTAGAAAGTACAGGTATTTGTGTTCAAAATGTAAGAAGTAGAAAGTACAGGTATTTGAGTTCAACATGTAAGAAGTAGAAAGTACAGGTATTTGAGTTCAACATGTAAGAAGTAGAAAGTACAGGTATTAGTGTTCAACATGTAAGAAGTAGAAAGTACAGGTATTTGTGTTCAAAATGTAAGAAGTAGAAAAGTACAGGTATTTGAGTTCAACATGTAAGAAGTAGAAAGTACAGGTATTTGTGTTCAACATGTAAGAAGTAGAAAGTACAGGTATTTGTGTTCAACATGTAAGAAGTAGAAAGTACAGGTATTTGGGTTCAAAATGTAAGAAGTAGAAAGTACAGGTATTTGAGTTCAACATGTAAGAAGTAGAAAGTACAGGTATTTGGGTTCAACATGTGAGAAGTAGAAAGTACAGGTATTTGAGTTCAACATGTGAGAAGTAGAAAGTACAGGTATTTGTGTTCAACATGTAAGAAGTAGAAAGTACAGGTATTTGTGTTCAACATGTAAGAAGTAGAAAGTACAGGTATTTGTGTTCAACATGTGAGAAGTAGAAAGTACAGGTATTTGTGTTCAACATGTAAGAAGTAGAAAGTACAGGTATTTGTGTTCAACATGTAAGAAGTAGAAAGTACAGGTATTTGTGTTCAACATGTGAGAAGTAGAAAGTACAAGTATTTGTGTTCAACATGTAAGAAGTAGAAAGTACAGGTATTTGTGTTCAACATGTAAGAAGTAGAAAGTACAGGTATTTGTGTTCAACATGTAAGAAGTAGAAAGTACAGGTATTTGTGTTCAACATGTGAGAAGTAGAAAGTACAGGTATTTGTGTTCAACATGTAAGAAGTAGAAAGTACAGGTATTTGTGTTCAACATGTAAGAAGTAGAAAGTACAGGTATTTGTGTTCAACATGTGAGAAGTAGAAAGTACAGGTATTTGGGTTCAACATGTAAGAAGTAGAAAGTACAGGTATTTGTGTTCAACACGTGAGAAGTAGAAAGTACAGGTATTTGTATTCAACATGTAAGAAGTAGAAAGTACAGGTATTTGAGTTCAACATGTAAGAAGTAGAAAGTACAGGTATTTGGGTTCAACATGTGAGAAGTAGAAAGTACAGGTATTTGAGTTCAACATGTAAGAAGTAGAAAGTACAGGTATTTGAGTTCAACATGTAAGAAGTAGAAAGTACAGGTATTGTTGGTTCAACATGTAAGAAGTAGAAAGTACAGGTATTTGGGTTCAACATGTGAGAAGTAGAAAGTACAGGTATTTGTGTTCAACATGTAAGAAGTAGAAAGTACAGGTATTTGAGTTCAACATGTAGGAAGTAGAAAGTTCAGGTATTTGAGTTCAACATGTAAGAAGTAGAAAGTACAGGTATTTGTGTTCAACATGTGAGAAGTAGAAAGTACAGGTATTTGAGTTCAACATGTAGGAAGTAGAAAGTTCAGGTATTTGAGTTCAACATGTAAGAAGTAGAAAGTACAGGTATTTGTGTTCAACATGTAAGAAGTAGAAAGTACAGGTATTTGAGTTCAACATGTAGGAAGTAGAAAGTTCAGGTATTTGAGTTCAACATGTAAGAAGTAGAAATTACAGGTATTTGTGTTCAACATGTAAGAAGTAGAAAGTACAGGTATTTGTGTTCAACATGTAAGAAGTAGAAATTACAGGTATTTGTGTTCAACATGTAAGAAGTAGAAATTACAGGTATTTGTGTTCAACATGTAAGAAGTAGAAAGTACAGGTATTTGTGTTCAACATGTAAGAAGTAGAAAGTACAGGTATTTGTGTTCAACATGTAAGAAGTAGAAATTACAGGTATTTGAGTTCAACATGTAAGAAGTAGAAAGTACAGGTATTTGTGTTCAACATGTAAGAAGTAGAAATTACAGGTATTTGTGTTCAACATGTAAGAAGTAGAAATTACAGGTATTTGTGTTCAACATGTAAGAAGTAGAAAGTACAGGTATTTGAGTTCAACATGTAAGAAGTAGAAATTACAGGTATTTGAGTTCAACATGTAGGAAGTAGAAAGTTCAGGTATTTGAGTTCAACATGTAAGAAGTAGAAAGTACAGGTATTTGTGTTCAACATGTAAGAAGTAGAAAGTACAGGTATTTGGGTTCAACATGTGAGAAGTAGAAAGTACAGGTATTTGAGTTCAACACGTGAGAAGTAGAAAGTACAGGTATTTGAGTTCAACATGTAAGAAGTAGAAAGTACAGGTATTTGTGTTCAAAATGTAAGAAGTAGAAAGTACAGGTATTTGAGTTCAACATGTAAGAAGTAGAAAGTACAGGTATTTGTGTTCAACATGTAAGAAGTAGAAAGTACAGGTATTTGTGTTCAAAATGTAAGAAGTAGAAAGTACAGGTATTTGAGTTCAACATGTAAGAAGTAGAAAGTACAGGTATTTGTGTTCAAAATGTAAGAAGTAGAAAGTACAGGTATTTGAGTTCAACATGTAAGAAGTAGAAAGTACAGGTATTTGTGTTCAAAATGTAAGAAGTAGAAAGTACAGGTATTTGAGTTCAACATGTAAGAAGTAGAAAGTACAGGTATTTGAGTTCAACATGTAAGAAGTAGAAAGTACAGGTATTAGTGTTCAACATGTAAGAAGTAGAAAGTACAGGTATTTGTGTTCAAAATGTAAGAAGTAGAAAGTACAGGTATTTGAGTTCAACATGTAAGAAGTAGAAAGTACAGGTATTTGAGTTCAACATGTAAGAAGTAGAAAGTACAGGTATTTGGGTTCAAAATGTAAGAAGTAGAAAGTACAGGTATTTGAGTTCAACATGTAAGAAGTAGAAAGTACAGGTATTTGGGTTCAACATGTGAGAAGTAGAAAGTACAGGTATTTGAGTTCAACATGTGAGAAGTAGAAAGTACAGGTATTAGTGTTCAAAGTGTAAGAAGTAGAAAGTACAGGTATTTGTGTTCAACATGTAAGAAGTAGAAAGTACAGGTATTTGTGTTCAACATGTAAGAAGTAGAAAGTACAGGTATTTGTGTTCAACATGTGAGAAGTAGAAAGTACAGGTATTTGTGTTCAACATGTAAGAAGTAGAAAGTACAGGTATTTGTGTTCAACATGTAAGAAGTAGAAAGTACAGGTATTTGTGTTCAACATGTGAGAAGTAGAAAGTACAAGTATTTGTGTTCAACATGTAAGAAGTAGAAAGTACAGGTATTTGTGTTCAACATGTAAGAAGTAGAAAGTACAGGTATTTGTGTTCAACATGTAAGAAGTAGAAAGTACAGGTATTTGTGTTCAACATGTGAGAAGTAGAAAGTACAGGTATTTGTGTTCAACATGTAAGAAGTAGAAAGTACAGGTATTTGTGTTCAACATGTAAGAAGTAGAAAGTACAGGTATTTGTGTTCAACATGTGAGAAGTAGAAAGTACAGGTATTTGGGTTCAACATGTAAGAAGTAGAAAGTACAGGTATTTGTGTTCAACACGTGAGAAGTAGAAAGTACAGGTATTTGTGTTCAACATGTAAGAAGTAGAAAGTACAGGTATTTGAGTTCAACATGTAAGAAGTAGAAAGTACAGGTATTTGGGTTCAACATGTGAGAAGTAGAAAGTACAGGTATTTGAGTTCAACATGTAAGAAGTAGAAAGTACAGGTATTTGAGTTCAACATGTAAGAAGTAGAAAGTACAGGTATTGTTGGTTCAACATGTAAGAAGTAGAAAGTACAGGTATTTGGGTTCAACATGTGAGAAGTAGAAAGTACAGGTATTTGTGTTCAACATGTAAGAAGTAGAAAGTACAGGTATTTGAGTTCAACATGTAGGAAGTAGAAAGTTCAGGTATTTGAGTTCAACATGTAAGAAGTAGAAAGTACAGGTATTTGTGTTCAACATGTGAGAAGTAGAAAGTACAGGTATTTGAGTTCAACATGTAGGAAGTAGAAAGTTCAGGTATTTGAGTTCAACATGTAAGAAGTAGAAAGTACAGGTATTTGTGTTCAACATGTAAGAAGTAGAAAGTACAGGTATTTGAGTTCAACATGTAGGAAGTAGAAAGTTCAGGTATTTGAGTTCAACATGTAAGAAGTAGAAATTACAGGTATTTGTGTTCAACATGTAAGAAGTAGAAATTACAGGTATTTGTGTTCAACATGTAAGAAGTAGAAAGTACAGGTATTTGTGTTCAACATGTAAGAAGTAGAAAGTACAGGTATTTGTGTTCAACATGTAAGAAGTAGAAATTACAGGTATTTGAGTTCAACATGTAAGAAGTAGAAAGTACAGGTATTTGTGTTCAACATGTAAGAAGTAGAAATTACAGGTATTTGTGTTCAACATGTAAGAAGTAGAAATTACAGGTATTTGTGTTCAACATGTAAGAAGTAGAAAGTACAGGTATTTGAGTTCAACATGTAAGAAGTAGAAATTACAGGTATTTGAGTTCAACATGTAGGAAGTAGAAAGTACAGGTATTTGAGTTCAACATGTAAGAAGTAGAAAGTACAGGTATTTGAGTTCAACATGTAAGAAGTAGAAAGTACAGGTATTTGTGTTCAACATGTAAGAAGTAGAAATTACAGGTATTTGTGTTCAACATGTAAGAAGTAGAAATTACAGGTATTTGTGTTCAACATGTAAGAAGTAGAAAGTACAGGTATTTGTGTTCAACATGTAAGAAGTAGAAAGTACAGGTATTTGTGTTCAACATGTAAGAAGTAGAAATTACAGGTATTTGAGTTCAACATGTAAGAAGTAGAAAGTACAGGTATTTGTGTTCAACATGTAAGAAGTAGAAATTACAGGTATTTGTGTTCAACATGTAAGAAGTAGAAATTACAGGTATTTGTGTTCAACATGTAAGAAGTAGAAAGTACAGGTATTTGAGTTCAACATGTAAGAAGTAGAAATTACAGGTATTTGAGTTCAACATGTAGGAAGTAGAAAGTTCAGGTATTTGAGTTCAACATGTAAGAAGTAGAAAGTACAGGTATTTGTGTTCAACATGTAAGAAGTAGAAAGTACAGGTATTTGTGTTAGAAATGTAAGAAGTCAAAGTAAAAGGTCGTCAGAAAATAAGTAGTAAAGTACTGATACCAGAAAGATGTACTTAAGTACAGTAATGAAGTATTTGTACTCCACTACATCCCACCTCTGCATACCAGCCATGTTGTTTAACTGCCTTTGCTTCGTGTCCCTGCCAATCTCCTTCAGAAAGTGGCTTGCTTGGGGGCTGGGTGGGGATTAAAGTGGGCTGGAGGAGGTGATATTCAGGGGACATGGAGCTAAAGTATATTTTCACTTCCAATATAACCAGAGAAAATCACTTACACACCTTGTGACCCAGCAATGGTGCACAGAGGCCCTTATGGAGGTGTTCGGTGAAGCGAAGCTGGTTTCTGGTGGTGGTTTTTACAATCTGCTCCTCACGTTTCCATGTATACTGCTTCAGCGTAATGGTGTCACTATATGATCACTGTAGTCTGAGAGAAAACGTGTTCACCTTCTCAGACCTTTTTCAAGTTTTGTCTGCAAGATAATCAAGATAACTTGTTGGCCGTTTCTGTTAACCTGCTGTTTGGTAATAGGTGGGTTGTGTACAGTTTTCTTATTGAGAGCTTTTTCAATGGAATGAGCTGCCTGCTGCGACTGGGAACCATAAGAGAGTGTTGAAACAGACCATAATGTCAGGTAATAAAGCCTCTACCTGGACGTTGTTCGGATTTCTTATTAAAAACGATGGGAACTGTAATATGGAATTGATATGAAACAGCCAGATGTAAAATGTTTAATTAGATCTTAATCACATTTTTTAAATGATATAGATCGTTTGATATAAAGGTAAGGATGCATAACGCAGGTTACCTCCCTCTAGCCCACTAGTGCACTAATGTCTTGTTAGCTTGAGGAAATTGCCGAGACCCACTGCTGCTTTTTTGTTTGATTGATAAATGTCTATGTGCGTCTTGGAGCTAATAATCTGTTATTTTCTATTCTTATGATTATACTTTAGATTTGAGTGGTTCATTCATTAACACAGAGTACGATCAACACAGTCGCTAAAACACTTCCATATTTTATAGATTGTTCACTAAAGTTTACGTTGCTTAACATGTAATACATTATTTATAAAGCACGTCTTTAAAACCTCCAGACCAAGTGCTGTACAGTCAAATAAACAAACAAAATCGCACAGCTCACACACACCATAAAACAAGTACAAGTAAAAACAATAGACAATTTAAACATCTCTACTGTACATCCTCTTATTGTATCTGCCATCTTTCGGTTTAACCGAAGCGACATGAGATCAGCAATGGAGTAAACCTTGACAAAAAGTCTTGTTGTCAAATGTTTTTCAGGTTAGGATTGATTTTACTGTGATAGTTTCTGTAAACCTCCAACAATTCTAACATTTAGGGCATCCTGCATGGTCGCTAATTCAGCAGAGGTTAGGGTTAGGTTGGGTTCCACAGGTATGTGTGTGAATGACCTGTGTTATGGTGGGATAAAGTGGGAAAATTGTGTAATCTGTTGGAATAGAGTAGACATATCAAATATCACTACTTTTCTTCTAAATGAAATGCTGACATTACAAAATGCATGGTTTTATACTGCAATGGCAGTGAGATCAAAAAATGTGGTCTGAATGGAAGTCAATGAGGCATTTTTGAGATAAATTAAATAATTCAAATAATGAAACAGGCGTTTAAAGGGTTAAAATCCTGAAAATGATTGAATGTGTTGTAGTTTTGAGTACGTTAGAAGTTGTTCATGTGATTCATGAAAAAAAAAGTAGAAAAAGATATTGATGTATGATGATTTAATAGCAGTTGTTTGGGGCGTGTACATTTTTGCCACGAAGGTGTCCAGAGGTAGTATCTGACACTACGTACAAAATAATAATGCAGTCAATTCAATTTAGTTGCTAATCTTTGACACATCCAAGACTCTAATAACCACCAAAGTTCCATCCCTCTACTAATTATTATATTGAAAATAATTCATTTTTGGGTTTTTTTGTCATAAATAATGAGATAATTCAAATAATGAAACAGGCATTTAAAGGGTTAAAATCCTGAAAATGATTGAATGTTTGGTAGTTTTGAGTACGTTAGAAGTTGTTTATGTGATTCATGAAACAAAAAGTAGAAACAAATATTGATGTATGATGATTTAATAGCAGTTAATATGGGCGTGTACATTTTTGCCACGAAGGGGTCGAAAGGTTGAAAATTCAAGGAGGGCACAAGGGTTAAGACAGCTTGGAGGAAAACTCTTTTTCATGTGTGAGAGCAAAGCAGATCAGTCTTTTAAACCCTATTACAGAACACCAAAAGCTTCTTAATCCAAAAGTTCAAAGCAGGCTTAGACGGTGTGTATGTAGAACTGACAGCTCTTATTTCCCTTCACTAAGCATCATTTGGATAATTCTAAACAAGCATTCAATCTTACAGTGAAGTGTCCGTTTTTAGACCTGTTCATTTTAAACCCCTTCAATAAAATGGTCTGTCATGATTTTGAGTGGAGGATTAGGAGGTCTAGTGGGTTATTTCCACCTCTCACTACCTGCCCTCTCCTCGCCACAATTATCTTTCTTTAATGGTGTTTGCCACTTTAGTCTCAACAGCTGTCTCCTACAAATACACAAAATGCAATCTCAATTATGTAAAGGGCAATGTATTTTCTTTCGGATGAAGGTGAAGCTTTACAGACATTGTGAAACGTTGTGGATTGTTCGACTTGTTTAGTTTCAGGCACTAAAACTACTTGGTTGTATTTAGTAAAAGATAATGGTTTGGATGTAAATAAGCCTAGAGAATCTATCCACCATATTCTCTTCCCTTCACACACTTATGCAGACTAGGAATGTATTTTGTATACAACAAAAACAAACATATCTAGGAAAACGTTTATTGAAATGTGATTCCCAAAGCAGTTTTGTTTTATGGAAATGATCATTTTAGGAACTATAGGCTGTTACGGCCCCTACACACGGTGCCGCTTCAACGCTTCTGCCCATTCACTTTGAATGGGGTGACGTCACTTTTCGCCGAACTGCATTGTGGGAAGCGACGCGGAGCTTTGCTGGCGTGGCTCGCTGCAAAAGTTGAGCAATGTTCAACTTTTGACGCCTCGGCAGCCAATCAAATCATATGCCAGTACAAGTTCTAGCCAATCAAACCGCTGCTTGTGTGTCAGGGGATTCATGTGATTGGTTGTTGGTCGAGCTTCAGACACGCCCGCCGGCAAGCTTTTTCCAAAGCCGCTGTGTGGACGGGCCGTTACTGTTCAATAGTCAAGTGTGCAAAACTCCTGAATTAAATGATGTCCATCTTCTAAATTATTTTCTATTAATTCAATACTGTTTTAATGGTGGAGATCATGTGATATTAAGGCAAGGCAAGTTGATTTATGTAGCACTTTTCAACACACGGCAATTAAAAGTGCTTTACAAAAATGAAAGACATTAAGAGCATTAAACACATTAGAAACGTTAAAAAGCAAAGATAATAAAGCATGAATAACACACGTGAATACAAGTTACAGTGCAGTGTAATAAGCTAAACTTGTTCTTGCGTTGCTCGTGGTTTGCATGATTTAAATGAAGGTGTCTGTGCTGTCGTTGGCTAAAAGCTTGAAATAATCCCCTGCCTCTTCCACTCCTCCTCAATGGCCTGGGAGGATTTATGTTTGGTGTTAAGTAAGGCTGAAGCTACTCATGTTATCGCACTCCATCAATAGCAAATACATTAACAATATCTAGTCGCTGCAAGCACACTATTAATTTACCCCGAGCTGTCCCTATAGGCGCAGAGTGAGTGTTGGAGGCAGCGAGGTGGATCTGTTACTCCTCCCTGGGACAAAGTGTCTCTTCTCGGGATCAATGTCCATCGAACTCGCAGGAAGAGAGGCAGGCAGGCAGCCAAGCTGGAGGAAACCCTCAGATCCAGTCACGCTGTCACCTAAGAGGTCCCATCAGGCCCTGAAGAGACAGAGAGGGAAGCTGGAGCCATGTCCTCTCACACGGAAACATCGGCCATCGGTCCTCAGAGGTTGAAGAGGTTGAAGAGGACAGAGCTGTAATAGATACAGAGAGATCCGGTTCATGACAGGAAAAACCCAGATGTCCGTGACAGGTAATTGTCAGTCAGACATTATGACATTTATCATCCGGGAAACTTGAAGGAGCTCCAAGTTCAAAACTTAGTAACAGCTGATTGATAAACACATTGGACGACTCAAAATCCGGACATATTTGGGAACACTTAGGCCCCGTCCACACGGAGACGGTATCAGTTGAATCCGCTAACGTTCTCCATCGTTTAGACAAGGGGTATTCAACTACAATTCAACGAGGTCCAGTTAGAGAAAATCTCCCCATGCAAAGGTCCGGAACATCAACATGTCTAACTTGCTTTATGAATGAGTGTGATATATATTGAAGTAGCTGTAGCTTTATCAACGTCTGCATGTAATCAACAACTGACTGCCAATCAAATAACGAAAGTACAAAAACAACAATATTTATTGTCAATTAACATTGAACTATACAGTAATAATAATAATCCTTATATTTATTATAGCGCTTTATCAATGACTCTCAAAGCGCTTTACAATTACACATACAGATCATACATACATGTAATGGTCATCTACTGTGGACAATACCCACAGTAATGTGGATATGTGTAATGTTCCTCTCGGGCTGCATTTACAAATAAAATGGAGAAAATAAATAAAACAGCTTTTGAAAATGTGTGCATCTTAAAAGTGCTTAATTTTAGATAAATAAAATAAAGTGTAGCAGCAGCTTGAGTGTCCCTTTTTCTTTGTTAACCGTTTCACAGCATGACTTCTCAGTTTCAGCCGATTATAGAACAATATCAGTCTTTACACATCATAACAACTGAACAGTTTTAAAGTCTCTCTTTCTTTCCCTCTTATATTGCAGTCCCTCTCTCACTTTGTTTTGTTCAGTGCGAGAATTGAGCTGGAGCTTATTGTCGTGCCAGGAGTTTAGATCTGGGCTGAAATGGTGTCAGGGCCATTCTCACACACATGCAGGTGCTCATTGGTTGTGACCTCAGTTCTGACTTGAGAGGGAATGTTTGATCAAACACTTTGTGTTTTGTCTCATAGTGGCGTTTTGGCACTTTCAATGAGCGCCACGGTCTCTGAACAAATGAGACACACTGGCTCTGCGCTCCCAGTGGGCAGGATGAACATGAACGAGTCCACTCAGGGTTAAAAGCTCTGTTCTCACTGTCCACTTTCCTCTTCTTGGAGAGCGCCATGTGTCATTATTTGTCTCTCCCTGTCTGCCGCTAACTCGCCTGTTCACACTCCTCTCCGCTTCTCTCCCTGTATCCTCTCCGCTTCTCTCTGCCGCGCTCTCATCTCTTCTTCTGTGTTTCTCTCCCTGTATTGCTCACTCGTCTCTTTCGCCCCCTGTCGGCGGCGGTTAAAATAGAATTGCCCCGTCAAAATTGAATTCCCCTATTAATATATTGATTATAAGTCCGGGTCCGTATAGGTCGGCGTCTGGGTCCGGATCCGGACCGCGGTCCGCCTGTTGCCGACCCCTAGTTTAGACGGTTCGTCCACACGAGGCCGAAACGGAAACGTGGATTCGGAGCCCGAATCCGATACACTTTGATAACAGCTCCCAAAGTGGGTAGGTCTGAGGACGAAACGCTTGTGGCTCCGTTTGTACGCCCTCTACGATAATTTCCTGAAAACGATGACGCCATAGCCGCGCCTCTCCAGGGGGGTATACTACGAAGCAGGATTTCAACAACAACAATGGCGGATCAAAGGGTTGCGTTCGTGCTCCAGACGCTACTGACCATGATACACATTTTAGTGCACAATTGACAGCTCCTCTACCACAACCACAACCATCAGGAACAACAATAATAATATAATATAATAATAATAATAATAATCCTCATCGGTCTTCTTCGCTGCTTTTGGTGTATTTTGTAGCGGAAGTACAGCGCCACTTACAGGCCCGGCATGTGTACTACAGCGTTTTCGTGTGGACGGAAGGAAGACTTTTTTGAAAACGACTAAGGTTAGTTTTTGTCTCCATTTCGTCTTCGGGGCCTCAGACATCTCCAGCGTGTTTGTTGTGTGGGTGTGTGTGTGTGTGTCTGTGTGTTTGGGACGGGAGGTATGTGGGAGGGTTTGGTCAGTGTTTGTTTGTTTGAAAATGAGTGGGGATGAAGTAATTGGTACTATCTCATTTAAGTCACATTTAGTTGCCAATTAATTTCTTGGTGTGATGAAATCTTGAATTTCTTGATTAACTCATCCTGTTAAAAAAAAAGATTGATAAACACATTGTTTCTATGATTTTTTTTAATTATTCTTATGCGACAACATGCATTCTTGCTAAGTCTAAAGAGGCCCTATTATGCTTTTGTAGATTTTTCTTTCCTGTAGAGTGTTATTGTTTTTGTGCATGTAAATGGTCTGAAACCTGCGTTCTTTCTAATGGCCAGCAGGGGGCAACTCATTAACTGTAAAAAGAAAACTAATTAGATAGAAGTCTATGAGAAAATGACCTCACTTCTCACATGATGAGTGAATGAGTTGCTCTGCCTTTTTGTTTCACCACAGTTTTAATGTCTATTCCACAAGAGTTCAACATCTATGACGCATCTGTTCTTGGTCTTATGTTAGGCTTCATCCTGTACATTGCTGTTTGTGGTTGTAATCTTCATTGTTTTAGAAAAGAAAAACTAGTTATTGGCTCTCATTGAAATACAATATAATAAAATAACAACAAAGCTTCCACTTAAGTCATGATATATGGAATTAAAGTATCTTTAGGTCTCTAAACAAGTCAATGAGTTCATGTCTGTGTTTAAAACCAATACAAGACGTTTTTCAAGTTGCTCAAATGGAAAAACACTCAGCCAAGAATAACTTAATCTTTACACTAACCTCTCCTTTGACCTCTCCAATTCTAATTCAAGTGTTTAACCCTGCTGCTGTATAAATGAGAGCGTGGAATGGATGTTGGAGTGTTTAGCCTCGGGAGAAAAGTTACTGCTTCAGCGAGCTCCTTAACCCACGACTGTTGCCCTCAGTAAGGGTCAAATGTCAGTAATAGAGCAATAGCAAGCAGAATGAGGGTTTCTGCTGGTGCCTGCATCCGTTTTGTGGAAGTGTATAAATACCAGAGATGGCAAAAGTACACACATCCCTCAAGTAGAAGTACAGATACTCGTGTTTAAAAATACTCTGGTAAAAGTAGAAGTACTGACTAAACTTCTTTACTCAAGTAAAAGTAAAGAAGTTAGGGCTTCTAAATGTACTTAAAGGTGGGGTAGGTAATGTTGGAGAAAACAGCTCGAGTGCGCTAGAATTTAAAAATACACAGCCGGAAAAAATCTGCCTCTTCCTCACAGAGCCCCTCCTCCAACACACGCGAACGCGAACATGACCAATGAGGGCACGAGATAAGTTTGTGCACAGATGGAAGGCTGACAGGCAGGTAGGCCATCCAGTTACTTTAGCCGGCTCAGATGATTGGTCGTGCTTTTTACAGCGCCACGGCTTCCACAGATGATATTTTTTAATGGATTTTTAGTCAAAGCATTTGATATATTCATTGCTATCGGGATGTTAAGAGCATTCCATGGAATATAACAAGTGTTTCTGAAATAAATTACATACCCCACCTTTAAGTAAAAAGTACCCATAACTAGCAGCTGTTTTAAAGAGTACCTGACCTCCCTTTATATTAATAGAACAATAATGTCATTGTTAGCTAATGAATGTTTCCATGCTGAACAACGGCAACATGACAACGTTTCCATTGGTCCCTCTTCTTTAGAGAAGACCAGGAAATGATGGATACACGGATCGTGTTCAAATCAATAGGCACGCAATGACTCTAAAGAATAATGATCACGCATCAAACACACATCATGAATCAAAGGAGGGATCCTTGCGCCGCGCTGATAGGAGAAGTCAAACCCAATGTGATTTTACGGTAATAAATTCAAATTCTTTTATCTTTTTTTTCCATTTACACCAAAACCGTCTCAACGTTCCTTCTGAGAAGTCACAATTCCTTCTGATCTCCATTCTGCAGATGCTCTTCCTCACTCGATGTGCCTTTGTCTTCTCTGTGGCTCCAGAGGGGATTGGATTTCCTCGTGTGAAATGATATTTGAAGTGATTAAAGAGAGTCATTCAGTGGAGCTGGCAGTTCTAATGGAGAGCAGAAAGCACTCGTCCGGCTCTAATAGCCAGACAGGCGCTGGAGGAAAGGCTCCGCTGTGAGACAGACAGGGATACATTTGATGGTTTTATTTACAGGGACGTTGTTTGTTTAGTTTGGTGTGTTCTAAGAGAGACGTTGTCATGGAGACTTGAGGTTTAAAATCGCCTTAGTCGCACTCTTTCAGGTCGCTGTCAGAAATTAAGCAATGTCATATTTTATCTTTTCATGAATATCAAGTTTTATCTTCTTGCTTTATTTCCTTTGTTACACATTGCAGCAATGGTGGGCGAGTAACTACGAGCAAAAGCGTTTTTTTTGTTTTTATTTACAAAGACGTTGTTTGTCTAGTTTGTTGTGCTGGAAAGCCCCAGACACACCGAGCCGATTTAGGCCGTCGATGGATGTCAGGCCGACGATGAGCGTCCTGTCGCCCTCAGATTGGTGTGTGACACCTTTTTGGCCGACAGCCTACCGATTCTACATGTTGAATCGGTAGGCTGTCGGCCAAAGGCTGTCGGTCAAATAAATCACTCTGATTGGCTGTTCAGCTAGCGAATCAGTGCATGAGAAGCGAAACGGAAGTGAGGGACCCAAACAAACTATTAAGAAGGTAAATCTGAGGTTTCAGCTGCACGTCTCCTGACTGGCCACACAAAGCGTGACCACATCACCCCAATTCTGGCCTCCAGTCCGGTTCAGAGTTGATTTTAAAATCCTTTTATTTGTTTTTAAAGCACTAAATGGGCTGGCTCCGGCCTATGTAGCCGAACTCCTCCAGCGCTACACCCCAGGCAGAGCCTTAAGATTTGCTGACCAGCTGCTGCTGGTAGTGCCTAAGACTAGGCTCAAAACCCGAGGGCACCGAGCCCTCGCAGCAGCTGGCCCCAGGCTCTGGAACACTCTTCCCCTCCATGTGAGGTCTGCCCAGACCCTAGGGGCTTTTAAATCCACACTGAAGACACACTACTTCTCTCTGGCCTTCTAGTTAGAGTGGGGTCACGACTCCTGACTGTTCCATGTGCTGCTTTATCTGTTGTGATTTATTGTCTTTTATTGTGATGTAATGTGTTTAAATTACATGTACAGCACTTTGGCTCGACCAAAATCGTTTTTAAATGTGCTCTACAAATAAAATTTGATTTGATTCATTGAACTCCAGCTCTCGACACAGGTTCGGGAAAGCGTCATGAGCTTCTCGCTGTAGAGTGAAAATGGAACGCACTATTTGTTGTTTGTTTATATCACGCAGTCTGTTCTTCTTCTCTCGGTTATCACGCAGTCTGTCTTCCGGTTGTTGCCTCTTTTGAATGACGAATACACACTACCGCCGTCTGCTGGTCAGGAGAGTTATTGCCACTCACGCATGCGCAGTTCGTACGTGACACTTGGTCGTCGGCTGAAGTCTTTGCGGTGTGTTCCAGTGCGACACATGGCCAAGACTAGTGATGGGAATTCCTGCTCTTCTTGGTGAGCCGGATCATTTGGCTCGGCTCACCAAGAAGAGCCGGCTCTTTCGGCTCCCAAACGGCTCTTCAGTTTACCACTTATTATACCTTTTAATTAAATCAAATGTAGCCCTGTTTTGACTAATTATATGTGTACACATATATCACTTAAATTATTCAATACATCCTTTGTACTGAAGTATTCAAAAGTAAAAATTACATGTTTAATATAAATGATTTGCGGTGGCCAATTGTTTTCATTGCATTTACAGACCCGTGTAACTCTCCGATACCACCCAATGAATGCATTGACTTGCTTGTAGAACCACGCTACACAAAACAGATAGCAACACCTATAAAAACTATTTTAAAAAAGGACCTACTGTATCGACCTATATAAAAGATCCTGCATTTTAGCCATGCCTCATTTCGCTCTATTTGCTCTTTCCAGCGCTGTTTTTGCAGGGGGCTGATTCTGTGAGCTGCAGCTGACCACGCCCCCCTGCAGGAGAGGGGAGCGTGCTTTGAGATCAGCTGCTGGGCTGTCAGAAGAGGGGGAGAAAAAGAGATCTCCGTCCTCCGTGTTTTATTCTTATCGAAGTAAGAAGAGAAGTAATGGGGCAGAAACCCTCCTTTTTACGCAGCGGCCCAGACACAGACATCAAACGGCGACATATTCAGTTGCCAGTTACTTTGGCATCAGGGCAGGGGTCTCTAGATACTTTCCAAGGTTTGACATAATGAATTGTGCTACTTTTAAAGCAAGCAACGATGTTTTCAAATATGTAATCAAAAAGCTCCTCAAAAACACTATCGAAGCAGTTCCTGCCGTTGCTACGTTAGTTCAAACAGTAACAACGGACTATTTTTCTTAGCGGATGCATGTCAATTTAAATCAATACATAAAACTATTTTTTAAATCAATAAAATCATTTTCTAAATCCATGACAGCATTTAAATTAATATTGGGAGTCATGTCGTTACTTTGTTGAGAATGTGGCCATGTGTAATAAGCGGGATAATGTGCACAGTGCACATTGCATAATGTGCCTTCAAGCCGATCTAGATCCCTCCGCAAAAAACAAAAAAAACCCGGCTCGTTCGCGGGCGAGAGCCGGCTCCCGTCGTTCACTTAAAAGAGCCGGCTCTTTGAGCCGGCTCGTTCGCGACCGACACATCACTAGCCAAGATGCAGGAGACGCGAGGCGACACAACAGTCGGGTCCGTCTATGTGAGTTCTTTGGTGTCAGCTTGCTGTGTCCCTACCTTAAGAGAGACTGCATCATGGAGACTTGAGGTTTAAAATCGTATTAGTCGCTGGTTGTCGCACACACTCAGGTTGTTTTTGTGTCAGTAATTGAGCAATGTCATATGTTATCTGTTGAATATCACGTTTTATCCTCTTGCTTTATTTCATTTGTTACAGATTGCAGCAATGGTGGCGAGTAACTAGTTAAAGCATATTTTTAGGTCAATTGAAAATAAATGAAAACTGTATTTATGATTTTTATTTACGATGATATTCTTTGTTTTCACGGAGATACAGATGTATGATGACGGAGACTTGGTTAACTTGTAGTTAAAGTACAAACACAGATATTCTTTTATTTACAAAGACGTTGTTTGTTGTGCTGTGAGAGAGACTTTATCATGGAGACTTGAGGTTTAAAATTAGTCGCTGGTGGTCGCACTCTCAGGTTGTTTTTGTGTCAGAAATTGAGCAATGTCATATTTTATCCATTGATTATCATGTTTTCTCCTCTTGCTTTTATTGAATTTATTATCTTTTCTCTGCTTCAAATGTCACAGGTATACAGATTGCAGAAATGTTGGCGAGCAACTATAACTAAAAGCAGTTTTTGAATGCAAGAAAAAAGTACATACTTTTATGCAAAACAACCTATACACTTGAATAGCGCGGACATGATGCTGCCGTCATTTCAGAGGCAGTCAAGCTGTGGATGTTGACTCACAGCTCAATGTAACTGAGGATTAATGCTGTTAGGAACACCTGTGATATTCCTGCTCTCAAAACATACTGTGCTGTTTCCCAGTGCTATTCTACCTATATACAATGTGCACCTAATGGTCAGAAACTCTTTGTACTATACATGAGATGTGTGTATATGCAGCCATGGGGGCGAAACTGCAGTGAAAAGCTCCCCTATATCCATTGTGCATTGCATTGTGGGACAGTACAACAACAGACTTAGAAATGTGTTTTTTTATCAGTATGCAAGATAACATATATTGAGGATACAATGTCTGCTGCTGCAATCTGAATAGATAGGATTTATAAAGTGCATTTCTTCCAAAGCGCACAAAGGGCTTGACAAATTGCTATATTTACATCACCCCGTGCATTCGAATAACAATAGTGATGTCTCTTTCCTAATGTAAATGGGAATGGGAAAAAGTCCTGTTCGGCCTACAAGATATCACAAACTGACGGGTGGTTATAGTACCACCTTTTGGCCAAAACATACATTTGGTTTCAACGCCTGGCTGACTTCCTGGGGGCTTGGTTTCAACACATTACATATATAAAAGATTGAATATCTAGAATTTGCAAATGGGCAAGGCAAGTTTATTTATATAGCACTTTTCAACACAAGGCAATTCAAAGTGCTTTACAAAAAATGAAAAAAACTACTACTAGTGTTTTGCAGAGGTGGGAAGTAGTGGAGTACAAATACTTTGTTACTGTACTTAAGTACATGTTTCTGGTATCAGTACTTTACTCCACTACTTATTTTTCTGAGGACTTTTTACTTTGACTTCTTACATGTTGAACACAAATACCTGTACTTTCTACTTCTCACATGTTGAACACAAATACCTGTACTTTCTACTTCTTACATGTTGAACTCAAATACCTGTACTTTCTACTTCTTACATGTTGAACTCAAATACCTGTACTTTCTACTTCTTACATGTTGAACACAAATACCTGTACTTTCTACTTCTTACATGTTGAACTCAAATACCTGTACTTTCTACTTCTTACATGTTGAACACAAATACCTGTACTTTCTACTTCTTACATGTTGAACACAAATACCTGTACTTTCTACTTCTTACATGTTGAACACAAATACCTGTACTTTCTACTTCTTACATGTTGAACACAAATACCTGTACTTTCTACTTCTTACATGTTGAACACAAATACCTGTACTTTCTACTTCTTACATGTTGAACCCAAATACCTGTACTTTCTACTTCTTACATGTTGAACTCAAATACCTGTACTTTCTACTTCTTACATGTTGAACACAAATACCTGTACTTTCTACTTCTTACATGTTGAACACAAATACCTGTACTTTCTACTTCTCACATGTTGAACTCAAATACCTGTACTTTCTACTTCTTACATGTTGAACACAAATACCTGTACTTTCTACTTCTTACATGTTGAACTCAAATACCTGTACTTTCTACTTCTTACATGTTGAACACAAATACCTGTACTTTCTACTTCTTACATGTTGAACTCAAATACCTGTACTTTCTACTTCTTACATGTTGAACTCAAATACCTGTACTTTCTACTTCTTACACTTTGAACACAAATACCTGTACTTTCTACTTCTTACATTTTGAACTCAAATACCTGTACTTTCTACTTCTTACATGTTGAACAGAAATACCTGTACTTTCTACTTCTTACATGTTGAACCCAAATACCTGAACTTTCTACTTCTTACATGTTGAACCCAAATACCTGTACTTTCTACTTCTTACATGTTGAACCCAAATACCTGTACTTTCTACTTCTTACATGTTGAACTCAAATACCTGTACTTTCTACTTCTTACATGTTGAACCCAAATACCTGTACTTTCTACTTCTTACATGTTGAACTCAAATACCTGTACTTTCTACTTCTTACATGTTGAACTCAAATACCTGTACTTTCTACTTCTTACATGTTGAACACAAATACCTGTACTTTCTACTTCTTACATGTTGAACCCAAATACCTGTACTTTCTACTTCTTACATGTTGAACTCAAATACCTGTACTTTCTACTTCTTACATGTTGAACTCAAATACCTGTACTTTCTACTTCTTACATGTTGAACACAAATACCTGTACTTTCTACTTCTTACATGTTGAACCCAAATACCTGTACTTTCTACTTCTTACATGTTGAACTCAAATACCTGTACTTTCTACTTCTTACATGTTGAACACAAATACCTGTACTTTCTACTTCCTACATGTTAAACTCAAATACCTGTACTTTCTACTTCTCACATGTTGAACACAAATACCTGTATTTTCTACTTCTTACATGTTGAACTCAAATACTTGTACTTTCTACTTCTCACATGTTGAACTCAAATACCTGTACTTTCTACTTCTTACATGTTGAACACAAATACCTGTACTTTCTACTTCTTACATGTTGAACACAAATACCTGTACTTTCTACTTCTTACATGTTGAACCCAAATACCTGTACTTTCTACTTCTCACATGTTGAACTCAAATACCTGTACTTTCTACTTCCTACATGTTAAACTCAAATACCTGTACTTTCTACTTCTCACATGTTGAACACAAATACCTGTACTTTCTACTTCTCACATGTTGAACTCAAATACCTGTACTTTCTACTTCTTACATGTTGAACACAAATACCTGTACTTTCTACTTCTTACATGTTGAACACAAATACCTGTACTTTCTACTTCTCACATGTTGAACTCAAATACCTGTACTTTCTACTTCTTACATGTTGAACACAAATACCTGTACTTTCTACTTCTTACATGTTGAACACAAATACCTGTACTTTCTACTTCTCACATGTTGAACTCAAATACCTGTACTTTCTACTTCTTACATGTTAAACTCAAATACCTGTACTTTCTACTTCTCACATGTTGAACACAAATACCTGTACTTTCTACTTCTTACATGTTGAACCCAAATACCTGTACTTTCTACTTCTTACATGTTAAACTCAAATACCTGTACTTTCTACTTCTCACATGTTGAACTCAAATACCTGTACTTTCTACTTCTTACATGTTGAACCCAAATACCTGTACTTTCTACTTCTTACATGTTGAACTCAAATACCTGTACTTTCTACTTCTTACATGTTGAACACAAATACCTGTACTTTCTACTTCTTACATGTTGAACTCAAATACCTGTACTTTCTACTTCTCACATGTTGAACACAAATACCTGTACTTTCTACTTCTTACATGTTGAACCCAAATACCTGTACTTTCTACTTCTTACATGTTAAACTCAAATACCTGTACTTTCTACTTCTCACATGTTGAACTCAAATACCTGTACTTTCTACTTCTTACATGTTGAACCCAAATACCTGTACTTTCTACTTCTTACATGTTGAACTCAAATACCTGTACTTTCTACTTCTTACATGTTGAACACAAATACCTGTACTTTCTACTTCTTACATGTTGAACTCAAATACCTGTACTTTCTACTTCTTACATGTTGAACTCAAATACCTGTACTTTCTACTTCTTACATGTTGAACCCAAATACCTGTACTTTCTACTTCTTACATGTTGAACCCAAATACCTGTACTTTCTACTTCTTACATGTTGAACTCAAATACCTGTATACTTTCTACTTCTCTCATTTTCCAAACAGCTGGTTCCTTTAGTCTGAATGTGTGTTTGATGCGTGATCATTATTCTTTAGAGTCATTGCGTGCCTATTGATTTGAACACGATCCGTGTATCCATCATTTCCTGGTCTTCTCTAAAGAAGAGGGACCAATGGAAACGTTGTCATGTTGCCGTTGTTCAGCATGGAAACATTCATTAGCTAACAATGACATTATTGTTCTATGAATATAAAGGGAGGTCAGGTACTCTTTAAAACAGCTGCTAGTTATGGGTACTTTTTACTGAAGTACATTTCAAAGCCTCTTTACTTTGACTTGAGTAAAGAAGTTAATCAGTACTTCTACTTTCACCAGAGTATTTTTAAACACGAGTATCTGTACTTGTACTTGAGTAAAGGATGTGTGGACAGGTACCTGATACAAAATAGGCGGTCGTGGATATGAAATGTGACTTTGTTAGGCCCATGTCAATAAAACTGCTGCTATTTTTACTGGTTAATGGTTTTCCTTTTTGCAGTGTGCATTGCATTGTGGGACAATAGAACAACATACAAATAAATGTGTTTTTTATCAGTATGCATGATATTATTTGTGAGTATACAATGGTAAATGGAGTGTATTTATATGGTGCATTACACACATTTACCAATGCTAGTCCTATCATCGAGAGTTTAGAGACGCTGTGAAAAAACTGAAACGTCGACTTTAATTAAATGTATTATACAAACAGATAACACATTACTGTATTAGGTTAGTTTAAAGCAGTAATATTATTATATTTGCTTTCAACGATCCTAATACAGTTATGTTAAATCTATTGGCATAATACATTTAATTAAAGTCAACGTTTCTGTGTGTGTGCAGAGTAAGGGATCAAACCTGTAACCTTGTGATGAAAGCATATCCTCCTGTGCGATATTAACCAATTGAAATGTCATTCAAAGTATCACACAGCTATTGTACCTGCGATACATATCAGCCCTGCTCTGAATGATTATCACTGAATATCAACAGCTTTCATGCATTTACTAAACGTGCTTATACACATCGGCTTTACATGAGGATTGATTTTAGCATGTGTGTTTTCAGGTGTAAAAAGATTGTAATTCTTCGTTGCATTCGCTGACAGCACGCTGTATCCGAGCTGTCAAACCATCTGCGATTACCCAGAGGCCCAGACGCCTGTTTGGAGCATCCTTCACTCTGAAAGACAATTATCATTCCTCACAATCTCCACCTTTTGTACCTGCCACTCAGCGCTGCTCTCCGTGTAATAAGCTGCTCTCTTCCCAGTGCTGACGAGGATGTTTCCCAGTAGCAGAGAGACACCCTCTCTCCCCCCCAGCACTCCCCTCTCTCTGTTCTGTGTGGTTAACAGGCGCTAATGGAGGTCTGCTGTGGAGGAGACAGAAGGAACCTGTGTGCTTGTTACTAGTCAGTCTCCTTGGGTGAAACGCTTCCATTGGACACCTTTGTTTACTTTTGAAACATAGTGACATCACTAGCTGCTGTTTTGTTCTTTTGTTGTTGTTTTTTCGGTCATTGTGCTTTTGGCTTAACTTAAAGGTCTCCTATATACTATTTTAAGGCATATATTATAGGTCTCAGACAGTGGCGGCCGGCCCATAGGGGCGCTAGGGACGCCGCCCACCCTCTTCCCACATGTTTGATTGTCATTAAAAATTGAAAATAAATAAAAAAATATATTTAAAAAAATATATTTTTATTTTTATTTTTAAAGAAAAAGGTAAATATGATATAGTTGGTATCAGTAAAATGTATAATCTACAATACAATCTCATTTAAAATTGTTTTACGATGTCTAAAGTTACTGATGAGTCACATGTTTCCTGGCTGGCCGCAGCGTGTATCATTACCCTCTCTCGCCCGGGCGGTAGAAAGGAGCCCTCAGCCAGAGCAGCAGCAGCCAAGAAGCTGACTGTTGCTATCTGTAAACTATGCCGCCGAAACAATTTCAGCCAATCAGCGTCGTCAGATCTGATGCTCAAAGGGCGCCCTGTCAGCGCCCTGGCCTGTGTGTCTGTGAGTTGTTTAGACTCGTATCCAAGGTGACGCTACAGTAGTTGTCTGCAGGTGGAGACTCCGGTGCAAGTGGATCGCCGGAGCTGTAGATTAACATTTACATGCTTATTGTAGTTGTAAGGGCAATGCCTGTAGCACCATGGATCCAATGAGTGGGCTGGACCTGTGTTTTACTGAGCAGAGGGTGGAGTTGTCGATTCTTGTTCAGTTTTCATCTTCCTCACCCTCTCAGACTTTGAGTTGCGTGCGCTGCTAAAGAGACGTGCTACCATGGAAACCAAACAATGGTGTAGCTGTATTAAAGTCTGAGTGGAAATAGTCGTGAGTAAATCTGATGTTGTCAGAAATCGGGAGAAATGCGGGAGAAATATGACCCGGGAGGAAACCGGGGAGAGGGCAATGAAATCGGGAGTCTCCCGCGAAAATCGGGAGGGTTGGCAAGTATGACACACACACACACACACACACACACACACACACACACACACACACACACACACACACACACACACACACACACACACACACACACACACACACACACACACACACACACACACACACACACACACACACACACACACACACACTGTTCGTATTTTGTCTCCTGAAGTGTTTTGCTCAAGAAACCCAAACATATCACCCATTCTAGCCATGCTTAATTTCCTTCTATTTCAGCCCTGTTACTAAAGTGCTGATTCTGGGTCCGTAGCTTTAAAAAAAAAGAAAAAAGAAGAAGATTATTCTACGAGATACTCGTCCAAACGCTGCGGTGATTAAACGCCATATCATGTTCCAAACCATATCAAGGATTATTTCTGAAACAGTTTGGAGCTCAAACTCTTTTTCTCTCTCAGGTTTACCACAAGGTGAGTTCCTTTTTTTATTTCCTGCTATTTTACACATACTCTCTCCAGTACAGGTTAGCTCTGAGTGTTAGCGATGCTAATGTAAACAAATACCATATTACGTCCGAAACACGTCTCATTGTTTCTGATAGCAACTTTCTGATTGGGCCGTGGTTGTAAAGCCAGCCCACATTTCCGATATTACGTCATATCGGACGCAAATCTGGATCAGCTCTGTTGTACCCCTGTTTTTAGAGATGTGGGCACGGAGGAAAAGAGAGAGGGTTTTATTTGCTGATACTTTGTGAGCCTCCTGACACATCGGGGACACATGGTGATGTATAAAAGACATTAAAAAGTGCATTTTGCGTAGGAGACTTGTCATCAGATTGCCTACCCGGTTCAGACCTGCCTGTCCCCGACCTGCCTGATCCCCGACCTGCCTGTCCTTGGATTATCCGGCCTTGCCTGCTGTCTGACCCTGCCTGTACCTACGCTGACCGCCTCGCCTGCTCCCTGACCTTCTGCCCGGCCCTGACTCACCTTCTGCCCGCTGTCCTCCGGTTCGTTTGCCTGTACATCATCCGGTTTTCCTCTGCTCTGGTATTATTACCAATAAAGTACATTACCAATACTCCGTGGTTTCTCGAGTGCTGCATTTGGGTCCTTCATAAGATTGTGACACCCACAGACACACACACTACTGGAGGAGCAGACAGGCTTGGCGATACAGCTAGAACAAGCAAAACTCATCCTGAGCACACACAGCCGAAGTAAAAACAATAAGTGTGGCTTGATATTGAGTAAGAAAAAGGTTTATAATGCTGTGAGCACGGGTCTGCGGAGAGCATTTCAACGTAGTAGTCTGAAAAACGTTTACCCATTTAAACAGTCGTGGTAGATACCTTGTTTGTTTTAAACATCATAAATACACAAACAACAATGAATACTTACAGGTTGTGTACCCGAATCTCCCGCTGGTCCAAACAAAGTAGGAACAGCATCGTTCTTCAGTGCCCTACGCGGTACATATCCGGCATGAATCGCTGAAAGGTTTGGGAAGCTTTGTTTCGTGAAAGGCTGGCAGAGGGTGCGGCCATAGCTCTGGGCGTGGCTACTGGGTGGTATCCCCACGTAGCGATACCCAGGAAGTAAACAATGGAACATGAGAAATCTCCAACGAGGCGTTTTGGGGAGGTCTGTGTTAGAGTTCTACTCGCTACAGGGTGTACTTTGAGGGTTTTGACTGCAGACCGTTAACATGCATAAAAACCTTCATAACACAAGGGGACGGGTAATAACCGGAAAAGCATGACTTCAAGTATATTTGAAGTGGATGTAACTCGAGACACATCAACATATACATTTCTCTTACTGCTGAATAATGAATTATGGGAAATGATTTTCCTTCCCCTGAAATAAATACAGCATTACAAATAAATGTCTCCAGGATATTTTACAGTAAGCGTCTCTTTCATCCAGACGTGCTTACAGATGGCTTTTGATGGATATTGACATTCATGGGGATCGAACCGTGACCTTCCTGTGACCTCTTTGTTGAAAGATGAACTCCTGAACTACGCCACTTAACGAAACCTTAGTGTTGAGCATTCAAATCCATATTCAGCCCCTCGTGAGTTCCATTCTGCTTTTACAATTTCCTTTTCCCATGTATCTTTCATATTTCCGGGGATTGACCTCAGACTGCTGCAGGGTTAGAGAATTCTCTGCTAAACTGTCTTTGTTCTTCAATTTCCTCTTCACCATTCAGAGGGAGAAATTGGTCAAACACAATGTCGTCGCCCACAGAATGAGAAGTTTTATGATATATGGTTATAAGGGAAATGGAGGATTTGACTAACAGCAGCTTCTTCATCCCCACAGATCAAGAAAGTAAATCCTCCTCTTCCTCTTTGCTGCTCTTAGCGACTAATGGCTCACACAACTACCGTAAGACGATAACAAGCTCATCTTCCTCTTCCTTTCCTCTTCATTTCTCTATTTTAGCAGCTCTTTTCAAAGGGTTTTCTTAACGAAACATACATTTAGAAAATAGGAAAAGGTATTTAAGTAGAGGCAGATTGTAGGCCTACGTATCTATTATTGTATTTTTTTTTTTTTAATTTTCTTTTGTTTTCCGTATTTTATTTATGTATTTTACAATTATTATTTTTATTTATTATGAATGTATTTTATTATACTTTATTTAATAAAAAAAAAAAAGTAAACTCACATTTTATATTAAGATTTTATTTATTGATTTATTATTTTCTTTTGTTCTCTCTTGATTTTAAACACAACTGAAAATAGCAATAGTAAATTGTAATTATACTAAAACAGCTAAAAGTCCAAATCTTACTTAAGTACGAAACGCATCATGTGATCCCACAGTATTTCTCCTACCTTTTGTCTTTGTTAAGAGACTTCAGTATTTAAATGTTCTCCTCGCAGTTCATCTCTTAATCTCAGACGTCACAGATCTGTAACGCTCCATTAGCCGCTGACGTGATATCAGGGCAATGAGAGCTGCTCGGTAAATACATCTGAATCATATTCAGCGTGAGATCCACTTTCTTTACTTCATCTCTCTCGGTCTGTAACGTCTGGCTTCATGAACTGTCGGAAGATTTGTCCGCTTGATTTTCTGTTAGGAACAACAACTGGTATTCTGTTGTTCATTATTTATATATATATATATATTACATGTCACTTGTTAGACGCTTTTATCCAAAGCGACGTACATACTCAATACTGTGGGCAATCCCCACGGGAGCAATTTGGGGTGAAGAGTCTCAGGGACACAACGACATGCTGACTGCAGTGGGGTTTGAACCTGTGACCCCCTGATCCCAACACCAACGCACTAGGCCACTGCGCCACAGCCTCCCATAGCACTTTTCCTACACAGGTTGCAGCTCAAAGTGCTTCAACAATATGGCTCAGAAGACAAGACAATCAGACATTATCAAGTAAAACAAGAGCTGAAATAGGGAGGAGAAATAATAGTTAAAAATAAATGATAATATTAATAATAATATAAATAATAATACACTTAATGAAAACATACACAAATTAAATAATATTAAATAAATACATTAAAAGGAATCCAAAGGACACAACAAATCACCCATTAAGAAAAAGTGATAAATAAGCAAGACAGAATTAATGCATTTAATAAAATATAAAAAAAACTATAACAGATATTTTGAAAAACGTAATAAAAAAAGGGAAATAAAACAAAAATGAACACATCAATTAAAGTGATTTTGGAAGAGAATCTTTCCCCCACATGTTGCGTGTGGTCTGGGTCTCACTTTCAGCTTCATCATCTCTCATATCGTGGAAAAAAGAAAAAGCAGATTGAATCTCACTATAATCATCATTTGCTAATTAAGGCAAGCCTAAAGAATCAGACTTCACAACAGGAGGGTTAACACTTGAGAATATTGGAGAATACAGAGAACAGCCTCGGGCCGTGTGTGTGTGTGTGTGTGTGTGTGTGTGTGTGTGTGTGTGTGTGTGTGTGTGTGTGTGTGTGTGTGTGTTTGCTGATGCTATCATAGTATCATTGTTCTCGTGCTTAATCGCTGTGGCTAATGACAGGAAATGAAATCACTGAAGGCCAGCACACTTCCCACAGAATAATTACTGCTGTTGACCTTGTGCCTCTCTCCGTATGTAAGCTCACTATAATAACACCACACACACACACACACACACACACACACACAACACACACACACAACACACACACAACACACACACACACACACACACACACACACACACACACACACACACACACACACACACACAGCGACTACGTCCACTATTTATACAGTCAATACAAAACACACAGGGTACCAACGTCCTGTGATTTTGATCCACACTAATATATAACATTTTCGTTTTGGCCTATGCTTCATCCTTTTACCAAGTTTCATGAGAATCTGAAGAATACTTTTTTCTATAATCCTGCTTAATAAAAAAAAGACAAACCAATCAAACCAAAATCACAACCTCGTTGACGGTGGTGCAGATTTAAAAATGTCAAGTGCATTTTGGAGCTGCTTTTAGGTGGATGTTGTTTCCTCTGGACCAGGGGAGTCAAACTCAATTTCATCGCGGGCCACATTAGAATTATGGTTGCACTCAAAGGGCCGGTGGTAACTTTAAGACTATATAAATATACATAGATAAATATAATATATATAAAATTATGTATTATTTAACAATATTTCCTCTGCATTGGATTATTATCGGATAGGGTAATAACTTCATAATTAACTATCACTATGTCTGAAAGCAGAAGTCTAGGGCAAATAATTGCAAGTATGGCAAGTCTCTTCAGTGCGCATCTCACAAAATGAGATGCATTGTGGGACATGTAGTTTATGGGCAACGTGCTCCTGTAAAGCAACACGTAACCTTATAATAAACGTATTATATTCTTTGCAAGCTCTTGTGGGCCACATACAATGAAGTGGCGGGCCGGATTTGGCCCCCGGGCCTTGAGTTTGACACCCCTGCTCTGGACGGAGCTAAAGTAGGCCAGATGTTTACATTTTTCACCCAGCTGTAGCCTCATATATATAACACTCAAACACGAGAGTGGTATCAATCTTCTAATCTAACTCTCGACAAGAAGGCACATTTCCCAAAACGTCAAAAATGTTCCTTTAAGCGTAAAGAAATAATCCATCTGGAGGAATGTAATCCCATTTGAACCCTGCTGAAAGTCAAACCTTGACAGCACCCTTCACACGGTGAGGCTTTGGCTGCAACCTCAGGTCTGTGAGGAGGTGTGTGTGTGTGTGTGTGTGCGTGTGTGTGTCGACCTTGGGAGCCCTGCTGGGTGCCATTGATTTGTTTACCTGTGTGCTGCTGACAGTTTCTCATTAGGTTTCTTTTTGCACAACACTTCCAGGAGAGGAGACCAGAGTCTGCGATGTGTGATCAATGTTCCTGATTGATCTGAACCGGCATTATAAGTCTGTTGAATGGCCGTTAAATGGATGGGAGCGCTCCATTTAGTCACCACAATGAGGCGCATTATGCGAGCGAAGCAGCATTGTGGGGGGAAAACAATATCTTGGAAGAAGAGCTCTGGTTAAATGACCTTTTAAGACACCGAGGGACAAGTTGTGTTTTATTCCACTGTTATTGGAGCAAATTTGCAAAAGCACAAGAAAACAAGACATGTTGATTTATCAGGCCTTTTAGCATCACTCTTTTAGATAGATAAAGAAAAGGAGGCAACAACACCTTTATCTGTATTTGTGGAGCTTTTTAATTTCTGTTCCTCCGATCAAAACCTCACATTTATGTAAAACATGGGCCACTTTTCACGCTTCTTGCAACATGCTTCAACAACAGAGATGCACACAGCAAAGCGTTATGATATACTATCCAACCTACTTCTTTTCAATTAGGATACCACCTAAAAAATGAAGTATTATCTCATGTGTGCTCCTATTTGTTAACAATTTGACGTGGTCACAAGGAGGCAGTGTTGCCACTCTCCCAGCAATCCTTCTTCCACCACCGAAATGTGTTGAATCCACGTATTTAAGGTGTTAGAAATGATATAACAGGGCCAACACAGAGCAGAAAGCATCCATGCTTTATCTCTGTGACACAAAGTGACACAGAGATAATCAGACTGTGGACACACGGAGGTCTCATTACTCCTCAGGTGACAACACCCCCGTGACGTTGATTAGATCCCTGCCTCGCGCTTAGAGAGGGAGAGACAGCGGGCTAATGCAGCACACATCTCTCTTTTACTTTTGCTTAAGAGAAAATATAAGAGACGTCAAATCAACATGCACCAATACTCATCTTCATCATCAGAATAAGCTCCGATCAAGGCCTACTGATGAATGAATCCTACGATACGAAAAGGGGTGGGAAGAAGTTTACACTTAATTTCCATTGGACCTATACGTAGCATTTCGGAAGCGCCCACACATTAATCCAATCATTACAATCACTGTAAAACCACGTATTTTTGATGTTCCTCAAATTTAAAACATGTTTTTAGGAGTGTCAATCAGGGTGAGGGTTAGGGTTAGGGTTAGGGTTAGGGTTAGGGTTAGGGTTAGGGTTAGGGTTAGGGTTAGGGTTAGGGTTAGGGTTAGGGTTAGGGTTAGGGTGAGGGTGAGGGTAGGGTTAGGGTTTAGGGTTAGGGTTAGGGTTAGGGTTAGGGTTAGGGTTAGGGTTAGGGTTAGGGTTAGGGTTAGGGTTAGGGTTAGGGTTAGGGTTAGGGTTAGGGTTAGGGGTAGGGTTAGGGTTAGGGTTAGGGTTAGGGTGAGGGTTAGGGTTAGGGTTAGGGTTAGGGTTAGGGTTAGGGTTAGGGTTAGGGTTAGGGTTAGGGTAGGGTTAGGGTTAGGGTTAGGGGTAGGGTAATGTTGTGAATCGAGTGGCCCATGGTGGTGGTGGGGTTATGGTATGGGCAGGCGTATGTTATGGACGACGAACATAGGCCACTCGATTCACAACATTACCCTAACCCTAACCCTAACCCTACCCCTACCCCTCACACCAGATACTGACTGGTTTTCGGACCCCCCCAGACCCCCCCCAATAAAGCAAAACTGCACGTTTCAGAGTGGCCTTTTATTGTGGCCAGCCTAAGGCACACCTGTGCAATAATCATGCTGTCTAATCAGCATCTTGATATGCCACCTGTGAGGTGGGATGGATTATCTCGGCAAAGGAGAAGTGCTCACTATCACAGATTCTTTCAGATTTGTGAACAATATTTGAGAGAAATGGTTATTTTGTGTTTATAGAAAATGTTTTAGATCTTTGAGTTCATCTCATGAAAAATGGGAGCAAAAACAAAAGTGTTGCGTTTATATTTTTGTTCAGTGTAGATAACAAAAAAAACATGATTGCAATTGATGTATCGCGATCACTTATGGCCAATTCCCTTGGAGAAACAAAGAGGAAGACGTATCGGCGTGACACTTTGACTCAAACATCAGGGGCGATGTGAAGGCTTTGTTTACAGAGACGGAGCTCAACAGATGGCAAGCATATCTATAAATAAGTCGCTCTTCTGAATAAGAGATTAGTGCATTTGAGCCGGTTTTTTAATGGTCTCTGAGAGAGATTAAAAAGTAAGCTGATTCATAATGCGTTCTCCCTTTGCTGTGAATCCCTCTCAAACAAGAGTCTGGAAAGAAAAGATCTCCAACAAGACGGGAAGTTATATAAATGCATCCTTTTTCTGCAAGGCTGATATTTCGTGGGTCTTACAATATTACCAGCTGCATCACTTATTGCACATCAATTATAAATGCTTTACAAATAACACTCTATTGTCTCTATTTGTCATGCATTGCTGAACACCTCTCAACCTGCAGACCCTCAACAAGCTCATTTTCAGCAGTTTATTTCACATGCCCACCACTAACTGTAAAAATAAATGATCATTAATACCCGGAGAGAAATTCTTCCAGTGCTCAAATGAAGACAGAAAACAACCAAAAGCACTTTTCTAAAGTTCACGGCGCTGATACATAAACCCATCTCGCCTCTGGGTCACATGTTCTCCACGTTATTGGAATAGAAAGGCAGAAAGAAAGAAAGAAAACCTCAATTATATAAGCAGCGCTGATCAGCCTACAGATAGCCGCCCACCTGAGGCCACCTCGGCACCCTCCACACATATTGACAGAATTCTTATCTTTTCTCCACATTCTCCAGCGGGTATAAAGCGTGTACACAAATCCTGTTTTCCCCGAGCCGTTCAGAACACCCTTACCTCCTCGCAAAGACACTTCTGCATTCATCGTGTGTGCTTCCAGGAACTGTAAGGCGCAGGATGAAGTGGATTTAGAGGCTGGATCTTTAGTTATCTGCTGTCTGGATATATCTGTATTTTAATGACAGTCGAGCGTCACTGTCTGTTCTCAGGAACCGCAGATTTCTCTGGATGGTTTCGTTTATTTGTTCGTAGTGTCGTGGACGGTCCCCATTGATCAACACAGAAACAGCTTTTGCCAACATTGATCATTTCCAGTGACGTGCGGTGAGGTTCATGGCTTCAGAGTCAGATTTACAAATATTATATTTTGACCGTAATCGAAATATTCGGTTATTTTCAAAAGCTTTTTTGGTCTGATGCTTCAATTCATTTTAAACAGACCGTTCAACAAAAGGATACCCAACATCTAAATATTGGATTGTTCTTTCTTAGTAAGATCCCATTTTCATTACCAATGTGGTCTTACCTTGACTTGAAGATGAAGTCCATGCTATCCTTCTGGACAACAATCTCTATTACTCTTTTGTAAAAGTCCTCCTTATCTTCCTCTCGTTTCAAAAGTCTAGCTTGTTGTTCGCGTCTATACCGTCTCTGCGTAGAATAACAGTAGCAACAAGGACCTGTGGGCTCACGTGCGCCCCCTTCAGTGCGGCAGAGGTTATGGCTGCCTCCCCTGGTGCTTTTTTCATTGCCGTTGTACGGCGAGCCTAAATATCATATATACGTGAAATAAGTTCTTTAGAGACTATGGATGGCGAGGATAAATGTAATAAAGGGATCTACAAACATTACATTGGTGACCTACAGTGAGATGGTGCAGGCATGCGCTTAGGGCCCGCTTTCCAGACAGTTTCTGTGGGGTGACGCATTTTGAGGTGAGGCAGATCTCATCTGTGCCTCACCTCACCCCACAGTAACTGGCTTGAGCGCGCTCACAAAATAAGTGCCCGTGCTAAATTAGTGCCCGCGCTCCAGCCAGTTACTGTGGGCTTACGAGAGGCAGAGCTCGTCCCTGCCTCACTCCTCATCGCTACCCGTAGTTGTAGCGGAGCTCAGCAAATTTGCTGATTTTGACTATAAGAAGCGATTGGAATCAAACAGAAATCACATTTACAACACAGATCAGTGGAGACATTTTATTATTACTATTTAGTTTTTCTTTAGTTGTTTTTCCGTTACATTGGAGTATGACAGGTGAGGCTCTGCCTCTGCCTCCCCTGACTGCACCTCGCTGCTAATTTCCAGCTGTTGTCCCCGGTTGGATGATAATAGACACCTTTATAAAATCACAACAACAGCATTAGTTATAAAGACAGGATGAAAGACAAGTAGATGGAGGCGAAAGGATAACATGGAACAATAAACAACACACGTTGCCACATACATGTCACATATAGCACATCACAATCACACAACAGAAACGAGGGGTCCATGATCACAACATGTAACACAACATGTAACACAACATGTAACACACACACCACTTCCAACACAGACGAGTGTGTGTGGTTCTCCGTGAACCATGTTTATTTGTGTATTTAGTGATATAGGAGTTACAAGACAAGTGCATCCAAGTACAGTGTCACAGATAGAAGACAGTAAGGAGACATTACAAGTAAAGACAAATAACAAATGACAACATATACATGGAGACAGAGAAGAACAAAAACAATGTGTGTGTGTGTGTGTGTGTGTGTGTGTGTGTGTGTGTGTGTGTGTGTGTGCACTGTAAATTGTAATTGTGCCCCTTACTTAAACAAAATAGTGACATCAACTGATATCTACATTAGTTGTTAACTTAACTCAATACAACAAAGTTAAAACTACTTTCTTGTGAGAGAAGTTATTTAACTCATCAGCTTGAAGTAACCGTTACTTTAAAGTACGAGTGAGCAGCTCTCTTTGAACACACATGGACACCACTGGGAGAAACGGCGACTAGTTTGCCACAGAGACGTCAGAGCGACGTCATGGGTCATGGAACGAAGCGGGAAGAAAGCAGAGTCTAAGGACATGAGAAGGTAAGTTTTAACAAACAATATTGTGCTACAGAGTTGGGAAGTTAGCCGGAATCATTCAGGGTTAGCTATCGGGTGAGTCATCCTCTTAAGTCAGACTGTTACATGCCGCAGTTGGTGCTTGTGTGTGTCTCTCTCTCTCTCCCTGATTGTCTCCAGGTGCAGCCTCTCCCCCAGGTGCTCCCAATCCTCAATCAGGGCCTCCATAAAGGACCTGAGGAAGGCTGCAGTGGCCTCTCTCCTCCTCCTCTGGATGCATGTCTCTGTCTCCGTCTCCATCTCTGTCTCTGTCTCTGTCTCTGTCTCTGTCTCTGTCTCTGTCTCTGTCTCCGTCTCTGTGTGAGGCCTCTGTGTTGTAGTGAATTGTTAGGAGATGTGCTCCAGTTGACCTTGTTGTGTATTGTTTAATTTAATCACTTTCTTTAAGAAGAAAGTTGTTCAGTTACTTTAAGTTTGTTTTTGCAAATGGGCTGGTGAGCCTGTGTTCTTTCTGTCCATTAAAAGACCTGCTCGTGGCTTCACAGACCAGTTTCCTCTCTGTTTTCTCGTGCCTGGTCATCTTTGTGTTTTGTTACTCCCCTTCGTACCCCTAGATTAGGAGGGAACGTAACACAGACGAACACCGACTTTTACCGCGTTTAAGTAAACATCGTGGTAAGGCTATAAGGTAAGAGCTCAAGGTTCTTTATTTAGTCATACGGACATAGCTACAGTAGATGTCGATGAAAATCTTAGGTCACAGGCTTCTCCAACAGAGCAACACAATAATACAGAAAAACAGAAACAAATATAGTGCAAGTAAATATTAAAAAGTAAATACAAAAAGAAAAAAAGTGAAGTATAGTAGCTAACTTTAAAGCTAAGAAAGTTAGCCGTCATGTCACCCTAACCCTAAGCGCGTTGAGCACCAGGAAAAGCGCTTTATAAATGTAATGTATTAAAATATATATATCATATATACAGTTCTCAGTGAACCATGTTTTGAAGTGCGCTGCCAAGGTGGGATATGTCATGTATGTCTGTGTTCTCTAACCAACAGCTCGTTTCTTTCTTATTTAATGAATTCATAAACACGCCCGTGAGAAATGTGTGCTTGACCTATGAGAAGGTGAATGGATTTCCTCTGGACTATTGACAGGTTGTCCTGAGGAGCAACAGCAGCCGAACGAGTCATGCGCTCCGAATCAATGGCTTGATTAGGTGTAATGAGTAAAGAGGCAATGATGTGGCCTCCTGAGATATTACTGTATCATGAGAAGGCTTCTTAAAAACACACACATGATTACTGCGTGTTAAAGGCCTTTTGGCAATGCAATTAGCACAACACACATTATATATACTTTTCTGCCCATATGGTTCAGTCAATCGAAACAACGGCAAATATACGGTGTTTAGTGACATGTTGAAATGGTTTGAGATCATATTCCCTTCATTGCAAACAGCTTCTGTCCAAAAAAATGCTTCATTGCTTTTTATTCAGGACGTTTTTAAGCATATCTGAAATATATACAACAGCACGTCGTCTTCAAAACCAATATAAATGGTGATTAAAACCATAAAGAACACAGAATAAGGCAGTTTCACGTTAACAGGAGTGTTTCTTTATGCAGAAAACTGTTTTTTTTGTGTCTCGTTTGTAAAGTATAAGTAGATCAATGTGACATTCTGATTTAATCAACTATATAACAGTTTTTCTTGTTTTACAAAATGTGTCCCAGCATCGAATCGGAGCTGTAATTAGTAATTGAATTTCAAGAACTGTGAGTAGGTGTTGGGGATGTGAGGAATGTGTCAAATCATCCGGAATATGTTCCAGCTTTTTGTCGAAATCCAATTGACAGAGTCTTGTCTTGCATCTTTGTAAAGATCCAGAGAGATGAGCTTCTGTACGTTCGATTAACATCGCATGGTGTTGGTCTTCCTGTCGGCTGATACCACACGCAGGGACTGAGACTAGCTGGAATGAATAGCCGCTCTTGTTCACGGTAACTTAACGATATCATGTGACATGATACGTTAGTTTCACTGTATGATTTCATTTTTACTGAGTGAGTGAGGCTTTAAATAACCAATGTTCAATATTTCAACATGTTACACCATTTTCATTTCTTCAGAAAAAAGGTAAAGATATGGTTATGATAGGAATCAGCACCACGGACAGCTCTCTCCTTCCTCCCTCCCTCCTTCCTCCCTCCCTCCTTCCTTCCTTCCTTCCTTCATTCTTATATTTTGTAATTATTTGGTTTGTCCACACATCGTGTTGCTTGATTAAAATAAATAATGCCCCGCCACTTTCAGGGTATAGTTGTTGATCCCTTCTTTTTCAAAACCAATACAATAGAGAATACAATTAAAATAGAATCAAGTAAAACAATATGTGCAAATGAATACATTCAATATATATATATACAAATATTGTGTGAATACAATTAAAATAAATAAAGTAAAATAAAAATAAATAAAATAAAACAGCACGTTTAAAAATTAATATGAAAGAAAAAATGATAAATTAAGTAAAACAAAATAAAATAAATAAATAAAATAAATGCCCCGCCCCTTCCTCGTGGACCAATAGCTGCCTCCCTCTGTCTTCAGCAGCGGATACAACCGAGAAAGCCTCACACAGAGGAGACAGCTCACCGGTGGTAATGCGTACCGGGGATCCGCAGACTGACCACTCTTCACCGGGATAAACCTCTCCGTCTTTACCGCTTTCTGTGAGACATGCTCTGATACTCTGCTTCCTCTCACACACACAACACTTCACGGTGCTCCAACTTCACATTTCTTTATTTTTTTTATTTTTCTTGAATTGCATTTGTTTAATTGGAGCCACTAAGAAAGAAAGAGAAATCCCCGGAAGAGAAGATGGAGAGCGAGAAGTACTTGCCGGAGCTTTTGGCAGAGAAGGACACGCTGGATCCGTCTTTTCAGCACTCCCTGCGGCTACTGGATCAAGGTAATGTCCGTGGATAAACACCGGGGTAAACACTTTATGTGTGCGGGTTTCACGCTCTTGTTGTGGGGCTGCAGGCTGCATGACTGCACGCCTACTGCCGGTTATAAATAAGAGGCTTTCTGGGTCTAACATTTCCTGTTTTGGTCTCACTATAGCGAGGTTCCTTTGAGCAGCCAGCATGCATGTGTTTTCTGCCAAGTTGTCCTGCAGCAAACCTGTCTTCTGTGGAGTGAGATGCACCTGCTTCATTACACTAACTTTGTAGTTTGGGACATGAAGGCATCATTGAAGACGTTTTTTTTACCTCTAAATGAGGATTTTGCTGCTGGTTTTGATTATGCACGAGACTGAAAACACCAACTAATATGAATCTTTACTACCTGCCGATTTTTCACCAGACTATCCGATTTTAAAATGTCTCTATCCAACTTGATGTCTCTACATTAGTCACTTCAATATGATTACAAATAACCAGATTATTAATCAGACTATTTGATTAATCGTTTGATCTATAACATATGATATGAGGTCTCTACATTTCTCATTTTGTCACCCAAAGATTTGTCACTTTAATATAAAATGTGACCAAATAAATGAACCGATTATAAGCCGACTATTTGATTAATCGTGTGATGTTTAAAACGTCAGAAACAGTGACACATTTCTTCTCCTGTCCCTCAAAGTCTAAATGTGTCATTCTGCCACCCACAGAGTTACTTTGATATAATGTATAAGTGAGAAATGAACTAATATTAACGCCGTTATTCGATCAATGTTTGATGTTTTAAACGTCAGAAATGGGGAAATAGTTTCTCAAGTTTCAAGTCTAATGTCATGTCTCTTTATTTCTCATTCTGCTCCCCAAAGATATCCACTTTAATATGATGTGTGACTACAACTAATCTGTGCAATGGACTAACCCTTGCAGCTCTGAACTGATCAGAAACATAACATGGAGGCATAGCTACAGGATGCAGGCAGGTCTTTGCAAACGGCAGCAGTCTCCTCCATGCAGAGAAAATGTGCAGGAATGATCACACTCATTCAAACGTACACGTGTTCCCAGCTTTGACTGAAATGGATCCTCTCGCAGAAAGCTTTCATCAAGCCTTCTGCTTTGTAGCTTTGTGTTGGTCCTCGTGTGGGAAGTGCACAGTTACAGCCTCCAAATGCATCTTTGGAGAGCCACTCATGGGCTTTGTGTGGAGCAGACTGCTGTCGGCTTTAAGGGCAACGGACAAGGAGCAGCGGGCTGTGAACAGTCCTGCTGCACTGGAACTAATACTGAAACTGATGCTATTGAACGTCCAGACGCTGCCCCAAGCTGTTGTTATTTCTCTTCGGACAGCAGAGTCCCTTCGACCTGACGCCTCTAACAGTTAGCTCCTCGAGGAGTCCTGAGAAACTGAGACTTGATTGAATTGAATGTCTTTACTTGCTAGAGTTTCAAACCCAGAATGAGTTTTATGGGTTGAATGTCATCCTATGAACTTGCGATACTTACTTTGTTTATTTCATCTGCTCGTTGTTTCCGCAATCAATCGATTAGCTGTCCACAAAATGTCCCTCATAATGTCCAAAAGCCCAATTTCATGTCCTTACATCTCTCTTTAGGTCAGACTTATGACCAAAGGCTGGAGATATTGAGTATAACATATTTTGAAAATAGAAAAAAGTAGAAGTTATTCCTTATTTGAATGTATTTACTTAGTTTGAAAACTCAGGAGGAATATCTGGATTTAATGACACCTTCTAAACTTGCAATATGAATATACACTTACGTTGTTCATTTCATTTGCTCGTTGTTTCGTCAATGAATCGATTACATGTGAAGTCTGGTCAGAAGAAGGAAGAAAAAGGTCTAGAAAAAGCCCAATTTCATGTCCCTAAATTGCCTGTTTTAATGTCTTTACTTTCTGGAGTTTAGTTTGAAAACCCAAGAAGACTTTTCTGGATTTAATGTCACCGTGATGAACTTGCAGTATGGATTTACCCTCACTTTATTTAATCAATCTGCTCGTTATCTCCTCAATGAATCGATAAACTGTGAAGTCTGCTAGAGAAATGATATAGAAACGCAACATCCAAAAGTCTCTTTTTCTCTGACTCACAATCCCAAAGCCTGCAGAAATTGAAACAAGAGAAAAGCCAATGCAAAAAAAATGTAATTTCTGCTATATTTAATTACGTTGTTGTTTTGTGAAATGATGGCTTTTTTTAAATTGATTTGCAGCTCCTAGCAACAAAAAGGGTGATACTCTTGTTGTGTCCTTTATACAATAAGTGTCCAACGTATTCTACACTGAATGACCTGCGTTACATCCAACATTCAGAACAACCAGATTCAGAGACGGCTTCATCCCGCAGGCAATACGACTGTTAAACAACTGGACTGCTGAAACCATTTCATAACATTCATCTTTCTACTTAGCCATTATTGATCTATTATCTAATATATCATTCCAACAACTTGTATATAGACTCGTATTGCACTATTCCACTTTTTCTTTCTCTCACTTTTTTTGAAAGAAAAACCATTTTTCTTTTTGTATTACTTTTAATATAGTATATTTTAATATTGTCTGCTTATCTGTATTATTGTGTTGCACTGTTGGAGAAGCCTGTGACCTAAGATGTTCAACGACATAATGACTCTGTAGCTACGTTAGTTTGACATTAGAGAACCTTGAACATCATGTGAAAAATGCACACAAAACCATCTGTCTTCTATTCAGTGTGTGTCAGAGGAATGGATGGATCAGCATCACATTCACTCAGCACTTTATTATCAGCTCATATCTGAGTTATTCCCCTCACTGATAGGAAGATAGAAGGATTTGGAGCCGCGAGTTGAACCACTTCCTTCACAGAGACTCTCTAGAAGTCTTTCTCCCACACTGCAGGTTGAGCTGTAGCAGAACATGAACCCACATCTAATAACAATGATGGAATACCCAGAATACAAGGCGGGACAAGCCAAATAAGAGCTTAAGAGTAAATGTGCTTTACATCCAAATACCTCGAGATATATACAAAAGTTGCTGTGTGATATTTCGAGTGGGGGAACGTTGGACAGCATCGCGAGCGGCAGGATTAATCCGTGACATTTTATGAAGTAGGCAGAACTCACGAAATGTGTTCGAAGCCGTTATCTCTCTCTTACACAACATATGGAACACGATGCAGCTTAATGGAGCACTTCTTCTGCCATCTTGCTGATGAGTTCTGGATGTGATTATGCATGGGGGGGGGGGGGGGGGGGGTGCAGGAACAGAGTGACTACAGTTACAGCGTGCAAAACAAATGGGAGATTACTCCAGGTCTGCAGAGGCTTCCATTCAGGAGAAATTAGAGGAGCATTGTGTTGGAAGCATGCTGGGCGCGGTGCTCTGATAAGTTTGCTGAGCTCTTATCCCGTGAGAATATCTCTGCTGCTGCGACAAGTCCTCGTTCAGTCACTGGGAGAAGCCTAAACAACAGAGAAGCAGGACGAGCCTACTTGTTAGAGTTTGAAACCCAGAAAGAGTTTTCTGGGTTGTCAATCGATGAACTTGCGATATGAATATGCACTTACTTTGTTTATTTCATCTGCTCGTTGTTTCCTCAATCGATCGATTACCTGTGGAAAGAATGTCCCTCATAACGTTGAAAAGCCCAATGTTATGTCCTTAAATTCCTCTTTTTGTCAGACATCATTAATCGATGGAGGGGGGTGCAGGGCGCGGTGCTTTGATACGTTTTGCTGAGCTCTTATCCCGTGAGGATATCTCTGCTGCTGTGACAAGCTTCATTGAGAAACAGGAGACATGTCCTCAGCCAAAATAAGAGGGAAGCAGGAGAGGGAAATCTCTTCAGCTGAATACTAATGAAGGGCTTCCAGGCATGGAAACCACTCGGGTGGCAGCTGTTATTTATATTTACTTTAAATCACTGCTTCCCTACAGCATCAGAGTACGGTGGCCGACAGGTGCAAACACGCCACAACGACCCAAAACACTAACATTAGGAGAAACTAGTCGAGCTTCAGAAGCAAATCCAACAACATAAATGTGACCTTCTCTATAGACATCAGTCGCATCGACCCGAAGACACATTTTGAGTTGTATACACTGTTGGAAAGAGGAGATTCCTAGCTTTCTAGTGATATCAGGATTGTTGTTGTACTCCAAATATTAAGCAAAATATGTCACATTATATAATGACTGTCACCGAGTCATCATTTTGAGAAAAAGGCCTTCAAAGTTTTCTCCTCTCTGGAATCCATCGGTGTGTGTGTGTGTGTGTGGTGTGTGGTGTGTGTGTGTGTGTGGTGTGTGTGTGTGTGTGTGTGTGTGTGGTGTGTGTGTGTGTGTGTGTGTGTGTGTGTGTGTGTGTGTGTGTGTGTGTGTGTGTGTGTGTGTGTGTGTGTGTGTGTGTGTGTGTGTGTGTGTGTGTGTGTGGTGTGTGGGTGTGTGTGTGTGTGTGTGTGTGTGTGTGTGTGTGTGTGTGTGTGTGTGTGTGTGTGTGTGTGTGTTGTGTGTTGTGTGTGTGTGTGTGTGTGTGTGTGTGTGTGTGTGTGTGTGTGTGTGTGTGTGTGTGTGTGTGTGTGTGTGTGTGTGTGTGTGTGTGTGTGTGTGTGTGAAAAAACCCTCAGGAGAAACACCGGCTGTTGTTATGCCTGCTGTGACGTTAAGCCACTCCGTTCTCCGCTTGTAATTATGCCGAAGCTTAAAAGCTGTATTTATCTTCTGAATTTGCCGAAACAAGTTTAATATTCTGAAAGCCAAGACTTTGTTTAATTGAAATCAGATGAAAACAAACTGTCACGGACCCTGCCGTGTTATCTATGATTACTCTACTCGTACATTCATAATTTCAGCCGGAGGGAGGGGGGGCGGCGTGCGGAAGAGCAGAGTGCGAGTGAAAGCTGTCATCTTCCCTTCACAAGCTTCAAACATCGATTTTTACGCAAATCCACGTTTATTTTGAAATGAGCCGTTGCGACTTCCGACTGATTTCGATTGCGAGTCACAAATGTGCAGAAAACACACACCTGCAGATGAAGAAACATCTTCACGAAACATTTGCGGCGTTTACTAAAAGAAGCTCAAAACACAACTGACACCAGGCGACACTAAAAAGTGGGACCGGAGCGCTTGGTGACGTTCAGGATTATAACATTGGACAACTGTTTTGTCATTATATTTTAAATGACTTGGTTAGCTACATTTAGAAAGCTGGCTTGAAGCACATCTGTAGTTATATCAGAAGGAATCATGCTGTGTGCGTCACTTTTTAGTGTCCCCTGGTTTCCTGTTGTGTTTTCAGATCCATGCAACGATGATGCACTTTTAGTTACGGCCCGTCCACACTACAGCTTCAAAAAAAGCTTGGAGCTGGGCGTGTCTGAAGCTCGACCAACAACCAATCACATGAATCTCCCGCCCCTGACACACAAGCAGCGGTTTGATTGGCTAGAGCTTGTACTGGCATATGATTTGATTGGCTGACGCTTCCACCGAAAGCTTCAGAAGCTTCAAAAGTTGAACATTGCTCAACGTTTGCAGCCTGAAACGCCAGGAAAGCTCCGCTCTGCTTCCCACAATGCAGTTCGGCAAAAAGTGACGTCACCCCATTCAAAGTGAATGGGCAGACGTGTTGGAAACCGTTTTTGAAGCTGTCGAAGCTGTAGTGTGGACGGGCCGTTAGTGCTGTGCATGTGTTGCCACATGGATGAAGGTGTTTCTTCATATGCATATATTTTGGCACATTTGTGTTTTTATAATTGCATTGTGTTTTTGGCCGTGTTGGCCCCTGTTGGCCACCGTACCTCAGGGCACAAAGGCTTCAAAAACACTTATTTTGGAACAATGTAAATATTTGAAGGGGTTAATTTCCTAATGTATTCTCGAGAAGAACCGATTCTCCTTAAAGAGCTCTTCCAAATAGTTTGGGAAAACATGGAGACCTTGAAGAGGATGTTTCTCTACTGTTCCCAGAGTATACTTTTTAATATGTGTTGCTCCTTCTGATTAAACTCTCCCTTTTTATATGAAAAAGTGTTTCAGCAACATTAAAAAGTGTGTTACATTTGGCCTTATGTTTAATTAATGTATGCAACCTCTTAATTCCACATCAAGCAGAATGTGGAATTACTATAACGATTATCCCAGCTGTTACCATTGAAACAGATTTCCCAGTGTAATAACTGTCTACTGAAGGAAGTTATGTTAATAATAACATATTTAAAATGCAGCACATGGATCCTGTTTGTTCTGAGTGAGGAAGCCGAGCTGCGTGTTTCAGGACCTCTGGCCCAGTTTGGAGGTTTTAACCTCACATCCGCTCCGTTTCAAGAGCTGCTTTTTTAATTGGATATTCCACAGCAGGGGACCAGCACCATGTTTGCATTAGATTAAAGAGGCCCTATTGTGCTTTTTAGGGTTTGCCCTTTCCTGAAGTGAGTTATATTGGTCGTTTAAAAACTCCACTAGACTCCTTTGTTAACTTCAGTAAAATAGTGACATCACTATGTAGCACTCACTCGTCTATTTGCTAGCGCTCCAACACATTGTACATGATAGGCTAAGGGGCGGGACATCTCTAAGCGGTTGACCAATCACAACAGAGACGGCCAGCTAACCAATTAGAGCAGACTGGGCTCTGGTTTCAGACAGAGGGTGAGAAGAGGTGCTGCAGCACAGGCAGTATGAGAAGAATAAAGAGCTTATTGAACATTAAAGCATGGAGACATGTAGAGACACTACATACTGATATCCACCTGAGCATCAGCAGGAGAGGACTCTTTAAAGTAGAGACACTACATACTGATATACACCTGAGCATCAGCAGGAGAGGACTCTTTAAAGTAGAGACACTACATACTGATATACACCTGAACATCAGCAGGAGAGGACTCTTTAAAGTAGAGACAACTACATACTGAATATACACCTGAACATCAGCAGGAGAGGACTCTATAAAGTAGAGACACTACATACTGATATACACACTGAACATCAGCAGGAGAAGGACTCTTTAAAGTAGAGACACTACATACTGATATACACCTGGACATCAGCAGGAGAGGACTCTTTAAAGTAGAGACAACTAAATACTGATATACACCTGAACATCAGCAGGAGAGAACTCTTTAAAGTAGAGACACTACATACTGATATACACCTGAACATCAGCAGGAGAGGACTCTTTAAAGTAGAGACACTACATACTGATATACACCTGAACATCAGCAGGAGAGGACTCTTTAAAGTAGAGACACTACATACTGATATACACCTGAACATCAGCAGGAGAGGACTCTTTAAAGTAGAGACACTACATACTGATATACACCTGAACATCAGCAGGAGAGGACTCTTTTAAGTAGAGACACTACATACTGATATACACCTGAACATCAGCAGGAGAGGACTCTTTAAAGTAGAGACACTACATACTGATATACACCTGAACATCAGCAGGAGAGGACTCTTTAAAGTAGAGACACTACATACTGATATACACCTGAACATCAGCAGGAGAGGACTCTTTAAAGTAGAGACACTACATACTGATATACACCCTGAACATCAGCAGGAGAGGACTCTTTAAAAGTAGATACACTACATACTGATATAACACCTGAACATCAGCAGGAGAGGACTCTTTAAAGTAGAGACACTACATACTGATATACACCCTGAACATCAGCAGGAGAGGACTCTTTAAAGTAGAGACACTACATACTGATATACACCTGAACATCAGCAGGAGAGGACTCTTTAAAAGTAGAGACACTACATACTGATATACACCTGAACATCAGCAGGAGAGGACTCTTTAAAGTAGAGACACTACATACTGATATACACCTGAACATCAGCAGGAGAGGACTCTTTAAAGTAGAGACACTACATACTGATTTACACCTGAACATCAGCAGGAGAGGACTCTTTAAAGTAGAGACACTACATACTGATATACACCTGGACATCAGCAGGAGAGGACTCTTTAAAGTAGAGACACTACATACTGATATACACCTGAAACATCAGCAGGAGAGGACTCTTTAAAGTAGAGACACTACATACTGATATACACCTGAACATCAGCAGGAGAGGACTCTTTAAAGTGGAGACACTACATACTGATATACACCTGAACATCAGCAGGAGAGGACTCTTTAAAGTGGAGACACTACATACTGATATACACCTGAACATCAGCAGGAGAGGACTCTTTAAAGTAGAGACAACTACATATAAATATGCTAACCAATCGGAGCACTTTGGATTTGAACCTTTGCAGACCATTTACATGCACTAAAACGTATATAACAGAAAAGGGAGAACTTAATAGGGCCCCTTTAATTCACACATTTCCATTTCGCTTGAGTTTCACCATCTCCTGGGTTGGAAAAGCCCCCGAAGTGAACAGAAATAAGCTTTGGCGTGGGATCAAAGGCAGCGATATCGTTTTGTCGGAGAAACAGCACTTGATAACGATCAGTGGATCTGTGGAGCCACACAGAAAGATGGAGGTTCATCCGTACGCTGCCAAAAGCCTGGAGCCCCCTGGTGATTTGACCCTCAGATGAAGTGAACCTGCGAGTGAACTGAAAGAAAGCCGACCCAGCGACTCGCTCTGAATTCAGACGAGCGCTGGTAAAGCTGTTTCCAGGGGCGAAAAAAAAGTTAGAAAAGTGTCTAAAGAAATATAATGTCACAGGAAGACTAGGGGTAGAGGAATGAGAGAATCTGGTTCGGGATATTTCCAATATCTGGAACAAACTCCCAGAAACCTGCAGGTCCGCTGCAACTCTGACTACTTTTAAATCCAGGCTGAAGACTTTCGAGTTGCCGCTGCTTTTAATTGAACTATTCACATCTCACACTGCACTGTAACTTTTATTCATGTTTTATTATCTCTGCTTTTTAATGTTTCTTAATGTCTTTCATTTTTCTAAAGCACTTTGAATTGCCTTGTGTTGAAAAGTGCTATATAAATAAACTTGCCTTGCTTTTGCGAAATGTAGGCCAGGACTAAACACGGGCATATCAAATCTAACAGCGCCTCGTTTGCAGACAACAAGTCACGTGCCGGCATTGATTTCAGCGCTAATGCTGCGATGCATGTTCTCACTCCTTCCAGCAGACATAATGAGCCCATAAGGACGCTGTGATTTAGCTCCTTTCGCACTCAGATACTGCCGTCTTTAATCGTGTTAAACATGTCAAACCTGGAGCACCGGCATGAGTTATCCGTGTTTCTCAGCATGTAAACAAACAGACACAGTAGTACTCAAAGAGAAGTACATCTAATGTGCTGGAAGAGAGCCACGTGCAGTCCTTTTGAATAGCTTCATTAGAATGAGTATAACTGAGCGAGTCGAACAACTTGAAACTTTCCAGAACTAAAAAGAGTTTGATTAAATAAACATGGAAAAGCCGAACATGGGCTGTGTTTGTACTTAAGGCTGCACCATTACATTATATGCCATGTTATTTAGCTGACTACGTTATCCAGAGAGACACACATACATACACTAATATTGTAGACATGGCTAAAGGAGAAATGTGGGTTATGGCAAAACCTGTCCTGAAAGTGCCTTAAAATAATGTTCAATATGACTTTTATATTGTTTTATTTATTTGACAGCATATTGATTAACATTTCTGTAAATGCACCAGATTTAGTCAACAGGCTATTTTTCATCTGCAGTCCCTGGACAGATGTTGAAAGTCATCTTAAAAAAACAAGTCACTTCAAAAGAAAGGTAAATACAATCAGGAAACAACATTCAACATAAATGCTTATATTATGATAAAAGCATATATAAAAACAAAACAAAAATACGTATTCACAAAGCAGACGGATAGCAACAGGCACTTCCTGCCGAGATCCGTAATGCTGCCTCCCTGGACATCTTCAAATGATCACTAAAAACATACCTGTTCACCCTGGCCTTCGGGCCGAGCCCTTTTCTGGTCCCCTGGCTTCCTTTATTTACTTCTTTGGTTTGCCCGTTGATTGTCTGTTTGTTTGTCCACCGTGTACAGCGACCTTGGGTCCCTTGAAAGGCGCTATATAAATATCATTTATTATTATTATTAAGGCACATGTGTACAAACGGAGCGTTGTGTCAGTGTTGACAGCTGATTTTCCACTAACCATGTTTTTAAATTAGATTTGAATGAACTGTTTTGTTCTCTAATCGTTGGAGAATGATTAGGTCTAAATTCCTTTGGTCACCAGAAACACACAACTCCAAATGAATGCTAACACTGCTCTGTGTGTGAGAGATGTAGAGTTTGAAAAAGACAAACAAAGAAGTTGCCAGGTAGTAAAAGAGTCTTCAGAGCCTCAGACTCTCCTTTAGTGTTGTCCTTTGAAATAATACTTCCTCTCCTAATATAAAACAAGAACACTTGTAGTAAAACGACTTGGTTATATTGTTCCTTCTAAGATATTACAACAGTATTTTAGAGTTGGTTTACAAATATTAAACTGGCCTGAGGTTTCTGTTATTACATGTATTTTGTAACTGCAGAATGACAGTGTTAAAAGCTTTCAGCAGGAGAGAACTCTTTAAAGTAGAGACACTACATACTGATATACACCTGAACATCAGCAGGAGAGGACTCTTTAAAGTAGAGACACTACATACTGATATACACCTGAACATCAGCAGGAGAGGACTCTTTAAAGTAGAGACACTACATACTGATATACACCTGAACATCAGTACGGAGAGGACTCTTTAAAGTAGAGACACTACATACTGATATACACCTGAACATCAGCAGGAGAGGACTCTTAAAGTAGAGACACTACATACTGATATACACCTGAACATCAGCAGGAGAGGACTCTTTAAAGTAGAGACACTAATACTGATATCAACCTGAACCTCAGCAGGAGAGGACTCTTTAAGTAGAGGACAACTAAATACATGATACTACACCTGGACATCAGCAGGAGAGGAACTCTTTACAGTAGAGACACTACATTACTGATATACACCTGAACATCAGCAGGAGAGGACTTTTTAAAGTAGAGACACTACATACTGATATACACCTGGACATCAGCAGGAGAGGACTCTTTAAAGTAGAGACACTACATACTGATATACACTGAACATCAGCAGGAGAGGACTCTTTAAAGTAGAGACACTACATACTGATATACACCTGAACATCAGCAGGAGCAGGACTCTTTAAGTAGAGACACTACATACTGATATACCACTGAACATCAGCAGGAGAGGACTCTTAAAGTAGAGACACTACATACTGATATACACCTGAACATCAGCAGGAGAGGACTCTTTAAAGTAGAGACACTGATATACAAGAATGAGCAGAATATACCTAAACTGACCTACGCTTCACGATTAAAGGGAACATTTGATTTGGTATTCAGTAACACCTCACTGACTTTATGACTTTTTTGGACCTTTTTTCACTCCAACCAAAACCTGCTTTCACTCCTGTCCATCTGTTGGCTTGTTTCTATTTTTTCCTGCATCTCTGAGGCGTTTCCTTGCAATCCCTCCACCATATTGCTCTGGATTCTGTCTCCTCCTGGCATTCAGCTCGCCTCGGGCTCGGCTTGTTGATTTAATGTTCAGACTGTTAAACTCCCATGTTGAACATTCAGCTCCTGTATAAATGCTGCATTCATTTTTCAAATGTCACAAAGATTTGCAGTTTTTTCCTCCTCCACCTGTATCCATACTGTACGTTGCTTCGGGCTCGCCTGCAGCTGTCTGTATGGACAGATATCCACGAGGACACGTCCAATTATTATTATTATTATTATTATTATTATTAGAGAAGCTTAAACAATGCACAGTGAGCGGACAGCTGATATCTCATTTCCTTTCATTTCAAACCTTTATTTATGCAGGTGCATCTGGATATCTCTGGTGAGGACATCACTTAGAGGTGTGAGATGCTAGTTTAGCACGGCTTGGTAACGTTTAGCAACTCAACAGTGCCTTTTTATGATGCTTTTTGATATACTAGACTTCATATACACAGATCATTAAATAAAACAAAAGTTAAACAAATTGCTGTCCATAGGAACAAGAACAATACAATCTCAAATAAACTAAGAAAGCCTAAAGTTCATCAATATTTAATGCAGCCTAAAATAAGAATCGGAAGATATTACAACATTTGAATCATCATTATCTTGGCTGACATGATATCATCTAGAAAATGTTTAAAATATGCAGAAAAATTAAGTTAAAGGGGACCTATCATGCAAAATGCACTTGTTGATGCCTTTTACACATACTCGCGTAGCGTCAGAAATAAAAACCCTTTCTCTTTTCCTCCGTACCCAAATCTTTTAAAAACGGGTACAACGAGCGGATACAGATTTGCTGCCGATATGACGTCAAATCGGCGGCGGACCCACAGGAAGTTGCTATCAGAAACAATGTCTGCCGTGTTTCGGACGTAATCTCGTCTTTGTTTACATTAGCCTCGCTAACACTCAGAGCTAACCTGTACTGGAGAGCACATGTGTTTAAAGAGCAGGAAATGAAAAAAGGAACTCACCTTGTGATAAACCCGCAAGAGAAAAAGCATTTGAGCTCCATACTGTTTCAGAAATAATCCTTGATGTGGTTTAGAACAGGATGGCGTTTTATCACAGCAGAATTTTACTTTATCTCCGGTAGAATTCTGATCAGGCATTAGCTCCGCCTCCTTTTTAATTTTTCAAGCTAAGGACCCCAAAATCCAAGTTTCTCTAACCGCGCTGGAATAGAGGGGTATGCGCAGTGTGAGGCATGGCTACACTGGGCGATCTGTTTGGGATTTTAAGCAAACAACTTCACAGACATGTTTTGTATAGGTATGGCCCTACAATATATGTTTCCAATAAAGTATGATAGGTCCCCTTTAAGTTAACTTTTTTTACATTGTCTACATTTTGTTAAATGAATATTTGTGTTGCATCCCAGAAAGAACACGTATTTTTATAGTGAGCATCCTTTATAGTAAAAAACACACATTTTGTACTTATCTTTTCCCCAATGGAGTCCCTATAGTCTGAACCCAAACATACATACAACCTAAAACACACAAGATGCATAAACAAGACTTCAGATTGATATTAAATGCCATTTGTCACAAGAAAGAACATCTGATATTTGGTGCTTTTGTCCATTAAACCTAAACAAATCTATTAAGAAACCCATGAAAATGGTAACTCTTCCTATTTTAATGTAATGCCGAGCACTTACAATGGTTTGGTTTAAATGTATTGATGTACCCGCATGTTTCTTGTGGTTTGTTGTCAGCCAAATGAAATGTAATGTAATAATTTAGTACGAGAACAGGACAGGATATTGAGAGGAGCTCTGCCTCAGAGTCACTTACTGTAGATCCATTAATCCTCATTTTATCGGATGATAATTTTCTCCGCGATGCTTCTCAAGACATCGCGCAGACAGAATAGGATTACACTGGATTAGTTTTAGAAGCAGAGGAAACCTTCAGACTGTATCAATGTGTTTGCTGAGCCCGAGGCGCAGAGACAAAGGGAAAGACAGAGAGGAAAGGGTTGGCAGGGCTGCAGAGGAGAAGTCATTTGTTAGGGCATTGTACCAAAGTCAGTTACAAAAGGGAAAATGCAATCTGAGGGGGGGGAGACAAAAATTGGAGGAGCAGAATGGGAGTTAAAATCGAAGAAAGTCAGAAAAAGCAGTTAAGGGAGTGATGTCGTTTACGCGTTGGTGATAAATAAAAAAGTTCACACGTCTTAAAAGAAAATAGAAAGACTCTCAGGCTACACTTGGCCATTTCTTTCATGCGAAACCTTCACTGTAATTTCCTCCCTGACTCAAACACAGGTGAAAAGTGAGAACAGTGGCACATCTCATCCGTGATTAAATCACTGTACAGTAATTACCGCTGCGATGAAAGACAAGTGTGATCTCGCACTTCCAGTAGTGTAAAGTCACTGCTTATTAAAATGTGACACCGTGGAAGCTTTCCAAACTCGCTCCAAAACATGCAGTAACATGCTTTTGAAATTAGTTATTTGGTTTCTGTCCAAGATTTTACTAGATAATCACAAGTATTGTAAGCCAAGTTTGTCATTTTCTACACCAAAGTGGATTTTCTAGGGTACCAAGGACTATTGAAACTGTAGGAACTCTTATTCTCCAAATTGAATCACAGTGATGGAGCCTAAATGTCCTCTGAGCAAATATGACGTGTCACGAAATTCAATCGTGGGGAAAATCCATGTGAATTATTGGTCTTGCATAATGGCTCAACAGCAGCCTTCATAAAAATGTACGATGGTCCTATATGTATGATATTTGGTGGGTGTATGTAACACTTGGTGACGAACAAAAAAGTATATTAGAGCAAGACCGTAAACTCAACAGGAAGTCAGCCATTTTGATTCTTACAGCAATATATACATATCGTTTTGAGGGTGGCATACTTTTACAAACTCCCTCAGATTTGATCCAAATGACTTCAAATGTTACCACTAGAATTGCAAGATCTTAAAGAGAAAAAGCTGTTAAAGGCGGGGTAGGTACATTTGAGAAACCGGCTCGAGATACACTTTTTGTTATATTCCTTGGAATGCTCACATCCCGATAGCAATGAATATCTGAAGTGCTTTGACAACAAATCCATAAAACATGTCATCAGTGTGGAAGCCGTGGCGCTGTAAAAAGCACGACCAATGATCTGAGCCGGCCCGGCTAAAGTAACTGGATGGCCTACCTGCCTGTCAGCCTTCCATCTGTGCACAAACTTATCTCGTGCCCTCATTGGTCATGTGCGCGTTCGTGTGTGTTGGAGGAGGGGCTCTGTAAGAAAGGGGTAGATTTCTTCCGGTTGTGTATTTTCAAATTCTAGCGCACTCGAGCTGGTTTCTCCAAAATGACCTACCCCACCTTTAAAATATTTAGTCTTTCTCGAATACTGTTGCTGTGGCTTGATGACGAAAAAGCGTCTTTCACCGTTAAACAGGAAGTTGTTTAAGCGTACATTCTACAATTTGCTCCAACGTTTGTATGGATGATAAGACATCCAGACTCATGGTCACAGCGCCACCCACTGGCAACAGGAAGTCATCGTTTGGTGACAATTCTGTTGTGCATACCTAATTTCCAGTTATCCCACTCCATGCAGTACGTACAGCATTTCAGCTGGTCTCCAGGGGGGGAAATGCTTCACAGAGGTAACCCCCAATGCTTAAATGTGCAATAAACCCATTCCCCTTTATTTTGAGTAGATATTTGCCTGTGGATCAGGTTCCAGGTCCTTTCGGTGCCCTCTGCCTCCATCTCTCCTAGACAGCCTCCCCCCTCCTCTTTATTTGTGTGGTTTTGTGTTTGGCACCTCTATAGAGTGGATTGCACTGGATTAGCTTCTTCGCCTCCCCAACTGATCCGATCCATTTTGTGTAATCCAACTCAATTTAATTATGTTTATCGTTCCACCTCGCTGCCGCCGAGGAGCAGCAGCTCACCTCCACCAAGATAAGCCCGGGGACCTTGTGCCTTTTTCTCTGCCAGAGAGTGTCTTCCTGAGCCGGTTGTTTCTTCACAGACGGATGGATTAAGTCCTCTATACTCTCACTAAATACTGCGTTAGGTACAACATTATGTTTCTGAGCTCCTCCTCTAACATGGAATACAATAACCAAGGTTGAAGATCATCACATCCATTTCTCTCCCGTTGATGTTGTGCACATTTGATTCTCCATCCCATTTCATGTGAGGTCTTTTCTTTGCTTCTGTGAGTCTGATATCAAATGTTCACAACTAAATCCTCAAAATAGTTTTTCAGACTCTCAGCAAGAGCTCACTTTCTCCTCTTTCTAAATAGCAAGTGTGCAGCCAAGACATTAACTCTAGTCATGAGGTTAAATGTATTTATGCCTTCAGGGTCCTGATCGCAGTACTTCTTTATGGGCGAGGTATGCCTCCAGTCTAGAGTCGGACAGTTGCAGTTGGGATGTAGTCGACTGCATTGAGCAGCAGATGTTACAGAACGAGTATGAGGATAGAAAGGAAGGAGAGGCGCTCTGCTTTCTGTCTTTAATGCTTCTTTGTCGTCTGCATAGCGTCGTAAAAACGCTGTTTGACACATTCGGGCTAATCTATCATTTTATACTTGTTCTGTTTTCAAGGATGGGCTTTTTTTGTGTTATTATTTGTACTTAACTCTCCTATTGTCCTCGTTCCCCCCCCCCCTTACTTTGGTGTTCGCGGTCAAATTTGACCGATCCTGTTTTAACTGCTATTACATGAACACAAAAACCATTAATCACCACATTTCATTTCACACCCTTTCAAACTGTACATATTGTATCAGACTACTGGTATACATGAAAACTAAATATACAAAGAACAGACACTGAACATGTATTGCGTGTGCCAGGTGTGATCCATGTGGGGGGAGGGGCACATAAGAGCGGGAAATGTGTCAAATTGTTCTGTGTGGGTGTTTGTGTGTGTGTGTGTGTGTTTTATCTGATCTGGATGGTTACTAATTTCATTTCTTTATGGTGGTCATTTTTGACCGGGAACACCATGGTGTTACAAAGTTGACTAAATCATCCAAAATTCAACGAAAGTGGTGATCAGCAATTTGATATGTTCAAATGTCTACTGTGAAGGATATCATAAAGCCTTAATGCAATCGAATATAAAACAAAAAAGTGTTATGAACCGAGACACAGGACGCAGGACCCAAAAGCAGGACTCGAAGACAGTTGTCCAAAAATAGAATGTTCTTTAATAACAAAAACAAAATCGTACTTTCAAAAAATAGAAAGTAGTTAAACAGCCCAAACTAAGTTGTACAGCAACACAAAAACTCACTTGGCAAAAGGTCTAAATCTCAAGGTAGGTATCAGGAGTCAAAAGGCCCAGGTGCTCACGACATGAAAACATACGAACTGACAAGGAACAAAGAAACGCCAGGGCTATAGGTGAGGGGGATGGGCACAGGTGAAAACGATCAGGGCAGGGCCAAGCAATCTCACGGGCGGGAAACACACAAAGGGAGGAAATGTGGGATCTGGAATGAGAGGGAAGATTATTTTCAAAATAAAAACAGGAAGTGACAAGATCAAAACATAAAACTAGAGTGAAAACATAACATATCTGTCGAGTCACAACACAAAGTTATGATTGATGAAAGTAGTAAATCGGTCAGATTTGACCCGAAGACAACAGGAGGGTTAATGGGGACTTTGTGCTGATATAAACAACACTCTTCTCTTAAAGGGGCACTAATATGCTTTTTGGGGTGTTCTCTTACCTGTAGTGTGTTGTCTAGGCTTTAGTGCATGTAAATGGTCTGCAAAGGCAAACAAAAAGGGAGTTTCTCCCCCAAATACTTTGCATAGATACAGTATGAACGTTTGCTTTAGGGGTGTAACATCAATTTCATCCAATCACCCAATATAACTTGCCTTTCTAAAGTCAAATTGCATTTTATTCTGGTGGATGTCTCTTTGGTAAATTAATAAAACAGTTTGTTTGGTTGATGTTTGGATAAGAACGACTTTAGGAAAAGCTGAGTGTGTTGTTCAGAGTTTGTGGATCTTGTGATGTTTAACAAGCTGATGTTTTTTTATTTGGTTTCTGATTTCGTTTTTTTCTCCAAGGAAAGAACGCAGGATAAGTGATTTACAGAGCAGATATGTAAACTGTGGCGGACCAGAAACAGCAACTTAATTACTGCTGGTCTGAAAGTATTACATTTCATGCTTGTCTTTTGAAAACAGAAAACGAAGCAGAGGCTTTGGTGGGCATGAAACTTTAATGAGTGAGGGGTGGTAGGATATCAGTTAATTCAAGTTAAGTGCATTTTCTTTTTTCGGAGACATGCAAAAGTTGTCTTCTACCTCATTCACACCAACGCATCTCCGGTTCAAGCTCCGTGCTAGAGCTTTTCAGGTTCAGAACCGGTTCTTCGGTTTAGCTCCGGCTCTTTTCACACCGCCCAGAGTCCAACTGGTGCTGCGTCATTGCGTCATCGTTTGCGTCATGACGTAACCGTTTGCGTGCCTGCTTCATAAAGCCAAACCGCGCGGAAACCCCTCACAGCGACAATAACAACAATGGCCGATTGTGCTCCAGCTTCCTCTGCACCTCTTCAGAAGACCAGATTCCCAGCAGGTAGCTGGTCTCTTCAGTGGACCACTGCTGCTTGTTAAGTTTCTCCATCGTTGTGTACAAACTGGATAAAACGCGGGCTTGTTGTTGTTGTTCAGGAGTTGATCCCGCCCCTGCCCCCGCCTCGACGTAAGCGTGACGTATGTGGTGCTTTTGCTCTGGCCGGACAATTTTTTGGTGCTTGAAACTAACCGGATTCCAGAGCTAAGAGGCTGCTCCGCTGCGGTGTGAACAGGAAAACCCGGTGCTTTTCAAGCTCCAGCTCCGAACCGGCCCCGAAACACCGTTGGTGTGAATGAGGTATTAGCGTTCGGCATCTCAAAATGAGGAGCGATGTAGAGATCCAAGAGGACTTCCTGGTGTCCTGCTGGGCTCCTCTCTTCACTGTGTTTAAATATTAAAGCCCTTTTGAGTTCAGAGTTTTCCTTTCTATTATGCCAACAAATTCATCCAGAGTACGTTTAGTGGCCGTTTATCTGAGGCACCGAGATATCTTAGATCTGACTGGTGTTCCATTAAAGTCAAAATCTTTTCAAACGACCCCATTTACGCAGGTTGAACGAGGGTTTATTGAAGATAAATTACAACGTCACGGCATGTGATGTTTCTGCCAAATGACATCTTGCCCTGTCCATCATATCGACATGATAATATAAAAGTAGGTTATATATAGACATGTTTATTGATTGGGATAAACCCCTTTAGATGCACCATCTCGTTTTCAAGGGGGTCCCGACAATAGCAACAACTTACATAAACAAAAAGACAAAATGCAAAACATGACACACAAGACAAACCACGCAGTCTGTTAAGTACAATTCAAGCAATGCACACAATCATTACAATTTGAGACAGTCGAGCAAATCAGTTTCATCAGTTTCATTAATAACAAGTACAGACCAGTTGAAAGTGAGATAACAATGCATGTTTAAACATACCCAGTGATGCAAGAGATCTAATGGCAGCAGGTAAAGTATTCCAGTCGGTTGGGGCTTTGAACATGAACGCTCTTCTGCCAATCAGTGTTTTTGCAGAGGGGACAGAGAAATACATCTGAACAGAATGTCTAACTTGATGATTTGGTGAGTAGGGTACAAAATACTGCTTTTAAATAAGGGGGATAGTTAAGATAAATGCTAAAACATTGCATTTAATAACTAAATAACACGACTACATGTTCAAAAACTTGTTTTGATCTACACTTGCAGACATCCAGCATCTTACTGGCATAGTTAACATCTTTTGCAAATGCACACTAAAAGCTGCGTTATGGCACTATTATCTGTTCATAACAGAAACATCCCCTTCGTCCAATTATATCAATATCATCAATATATATATCCTTTATTTAACCAGGTAAAAGACTCATTGAGATTAAATTAATTTCCAAGAGTGACCTGGCCAAGAGGGGCAGCATGTACGAAGTTACAACAGATAAAACGCAAGTGTATCAAGTTTGACCCCAACTTCCTCCCGTAATGCCAACGTTGATTATTACCATGATTCGCAGGACAGTGAAAAGGCAGTGAGAGAAATCTGTGCAGCACTCAGTATACAGAGGGTTATCCTAACGTGAATACTATCATACGAGAATATGGAATCACAGCAGCTTTGTTGATGCTTCAGAAAACTGTCTGAATTCACGCCAATACAAATAAAACATACAGAAACAGTGGCGTTAATTCAAATGATATTCAAAGAGTATCATTCCCAATCTGTCGTGCCAACGTCTTTTCTCACATAGTGTCAGAATACACAACAATGCACCATTTGTGACGTGCATGTGTTTAGAGTGGATGTAAACTAACTGTAACGGCCCGTCCACACAGCGGCGTTGGAAGCTTCTGCCCACTCACTTTGAATGGGGTGACGTCACTTTTCGCCGAACTGCATTGTGGGAAGCAGAGCGGAGCTTTCCCGGCGTTTCAGGCTGCAAAAGTTGAGCAATGTTCAACTTTTGAAGCTTCTGAAGCTTTCGGTGGAAGCGTCAGCCAATCAAATCATATGCCAGTACAAGCTCTAGCCAATCAGACCGCTGCTTGTGTGTCAGGGGCGGGAGATTCATGTGATTGGTTGTTGGTCGAGCTTCAGACACGCCCGCCGGCAAGCTTTTTCTAAAGCCGCTGTGTGGACGGGCCGTAATATTTGTAATAATCTCATCCTTGTTATCACAGCGCTTGGACGCAGCATGTATATTGTTATTTGTCGACCTGTTTACTGTTGCAAAAAGGCTGTAAAACAGTCATTAAGTCTTATAGGCAAACCATAAACAAGGGGTCAGATCGAGAGATATACCACCGTCATAACAAGCGCCATCATCCTCTCTCTGCTCGGTAATAATTCATGCCGTCGCTCCGTCTGTCCGACACTCCACCCCTGATCACCTCACAGAGCTTTTTGGCAGCACTTCTTGTTAAAGTTTGACCCAGGTTTTGCCCAATAAGAGGCTTGTTAAAGTTTACCCTGGAAGTGGATGTATGCTTGTTAAATCTCTGTCCCTCTGCAACCATCATTAGGCAACAGAAATGTTAGTTTGGAGCCTCCATGGTGTCTTTTTTTCCTCCGCATATGCTCAGCAAAACAAAGGACTTGCAGCACGCTGTGAGGAGGGCACGGCTCCATCAAAAGCAGCACATTGGAGTCTGAATTATACAAAATGTGGGACAGCTGTTGCAGGCAGAGCCGTAGATCTACAGCTTAATACTGAAGTAAAAGAAAGGGAACATATCCACTTGTTGCCAGTGCAGTTTTCATTTTCCCAGGGTTTTCCATTCCTAGAAATGAAGTCAGAATTCAACAGGATTGGATGAAGCAGCTGCACAATCTAAATCCATTCAATGACACTTTATTCTAGAGGCTTGTTTAATAATTCACCATGTTGTTGTTTTGGTCACTTTTGACAGATTTAGAAATAATTGAACCCATAAAAACAAATGAAATATAATATAAATGGCATTATTATTATTATCAGTCATTTGAACTGTGAGATCACTCTGTACCACTCACGCTTCTATTGGCTAGCGCTCCAACACATTGTACGTGATAGGCTAAGGGGCGGGACATCTCTAAGCGGTTGACCAATCACAACAGAGCCCGCCAGCTAACCAATCAGAGCAGACTGGGCTCTGGTTTCAGACAGAGGGTGAAAAGAGGTGCTGCAGCACAGGCAGTATGAGCTTTTTGAACATTAAAACATGGAGACAGGAAGTAGAGACACTACATACTGATATACACCTGAACATCAGCAGGAGAGGACTCTTTAAAGTAGAGACACTACATACTGATATACACCTGAACATCAGCAGGAGAGGACTCTTTAAAGAAGAGACACTACATACTGATATACACCTGAACATCAGCAGGAGAGGACTCTTTAAAGTAGAGACACTACATACTGATATACACCTGAACATCAGCAGGAGAGGACTCTTTAAAGTAGAGGCACTACATACTGATATACACCTGAACATCAGCAGGAGAGGACTCTTTAAAGTAGAGACACTACATACTGATATACACCTGAACATCAGCAGGAGAGGACTCTTTAAAGTAGAGACACTACATACTGATATACACCTGAACATCAGCAGGAGAGGACTCTTTAAAGTAGAGACACTACATACTGATATACACCTGGACATCAGCAGGAGAGGACTCTTTAAAGTAGAGACACTACATACTGATATACACCTGAACATCAGCAGGAGAGGACTCTTTAAAGTAGAGACACTATATACTGATATACACCTGAACATCAGCAGGAGAGGACTCTTTAAAGTAGAGACACTATACTGATATACACCTGAACATCAGCAGGAGAGGACTCTTTAAAGTAGAGACACTACATACTGATATACACCTGAACATCAGCAGGAGAGGACTCTTTAAAGTAGAGACACTACATACTGATATACACCTGAACATCAAGAGGAGAGGACTCTTTAAAGTAGAGACACTACATACTGATATACACCTGAACATCAGCAGGAGAGGACTCTTTAAAAAAAGGGCTGTACTTTTTAACCCTTTCCTACAAAAAGCTTTAGGCGACTGAATCGGGGATAAACAGTGCATTTGTTGGGGATTATTTTCAGCCACGGATTAATACATATTTGGCGCACTAGTGAGTATTTACAGCAGCAGTGTATTAAAGGTCAGATTAAAGTGTGTGTGTGTGTGTGTGTGTGTGTGTGTGTGTGTGTGTGTGTGTGTGTGTGTGTGTGTGTGTGTGTGTGTGTGTGTGTGTGTGTGTGTGTGTGTGTGTGTGTGTGTGTGTGTGTGTGTGTGTGTGTGTGTGTGTGTGTGTGTGTGTGTGTGTGTGTGTGTGTGTGTGTGTGTGTGTGTGTGTGTGTGTGTGTGTGTGTGCAGCTCATTGATTTTGTTTTCGGACAATATAATTAATATCACTTGAAAGAAGATGCAGCAGAACTGATGCTTGTTAGTAGATCAATTCATTTTTTATTTTACAAAAACTAAATGGAATGGCTTTGAACTTAACATATTATTAACACATCCTACATTGTGATGCACTTTATTTCAATGCACAGCACCTGACAGATATTGACATAACTCCAGTCTCTGCGGAGCTGCAGCTTTTCATTAGCCAGCTCATTCATTAGTGACGGGATCACAGAAGTACCACAGCTCATCTGTCATATGTAATGCACCTCTGGAAAAGACGAGTGTAATTACAGCGAGCGTGCAGTCCACACAGTCGATGCCTCGTGAGCAGCCGTGTCGATGTGAGGGGAACGGATAGAAATCAACTTTATAGATCTGTGGTTCACGAGCGCTCACCTCTCCACCCGAGGTTTTAATTGCTGTCTGACCAGGCGTGGTTGTGTGTGAAGATGGGCCACGTTGATATGAGAAACATTGAGGGGGGAAAGGACTGGTTTTCTTTCTCTGTGGTTGTTGTATTGACAGCCTCTCATCCTGGAGGAGCTGATAAGAACACAGGAGACACACCGAGGAGTGGATTGCATTTCAGGAGCCGGGAACCAGTGTATTTCTGGGTGTAGTGAGCCTTAAAGGTCTCGCACTGACAGTCATTTTCGACGTCTAGGAGGAGTGAAGATCCAAATTGGAAATCTCACAGTATAGAGTGGTGTAGTGATGACATGTTTGTGTAAGCCGGCCCTGAAGTTAGCATCGTAAGAAAGTCCTTTGACAAAAAGAGAAGGGGTTTTGCCGTTGGAGAAAATTAAATCTGTACCAAACACACATTAATGATACTAACACGGTTTGTTCAGCAAGATAATCTCCACATATTAAGACCATTTTGTTATTTTTGAGGCGTATAAATGCAATTTTAAATAGTAAAAAGCTAACTATAAACCGCTACATCTCGGTCTCATGGATGCGCTTGACCACCGCTAAGCTAACGGCGGCTAATGTCGGGCGTGATGACTTTTATTCTTCTCATCAATCAATCAATCAATCAATGTTTATTTATATAGCCCAGTATCACACATCTGACATTTGTCTCAGTGGACTTTACAGTTAGTACAGAATATAATATCAATACAATTTAGTCACTTGTAAGCTACGGCTGTTCTTAAATTCCCCAGTGTCGTATTGACGGACGTATTTTACGTGATAATCGTTCAGTTTCTGTTTTCCACAAACTATCAGGCATCTAACCGAAAACACTGACTTTGACACGAGGGAACCAGATAAGGTCAATTGCTAACTCATTACTGGATGTTAGGACTCATTCCTGCATCCTATTACTGCTGCAGCTGATGGGGAAAAGGCCGGTGCAGGTGGTGCATGTAACCTTATCATAAATGAAACGGCTGCATGCACGAGGAGCGTTGGATTCCCAATCAATAGAGAGCATTGATTTTCAAAACACAAACACAGGAGACCACACCGCATGCTCCGTCTGAATGTGTGTGAGCTTCAGTACAGAGACAAAGGACTCTTAATGTCGGCGTCCTACTTAATTAATAATAAATCACTGCATTATGTACTTTTTCTTATTTTAATTCGGCCATGTTTATGCCAACATATTATATTATTATTATTATATCATTATTATGATTTCCATTTTTTTTTTTGTCTCTTAAAAACATTTCAAGAACATCATGTAAGACTTGATTAGTCATCGCCAGAGAATCACATTTTGCTGTTTTCAGCCTCTCAAAAGTAGTGATTTCATCCTTTTGTTCCTGTATTTTATCAAGTAACAAAGCGAATGGTATCCTAGCAATGATCCGCAGGTCATACACTTATTTGGACTCTGACGTAGTACGTAGTTTATACATCTCTCTGGTACGGCCACTCCTCGAGTATGGGAATGTCGCTTGGTCCCCCATGTACAAAAAGGATGCTGAGCTCATCGAGAAAATACAGAGAAGGACAACGAAGCTGGCTCCAGAACTAAAGGACCTACCATATCAAGAACCACTGCAAAGTCTTAAGATCCCGACTCCGAGTATACTATAGAAGGGCGAGGGGAGATATGATCGAAGTTTTCAAATATCTCCACAACATCTACAAAACATCATGCCCACTACAACGGGATTATAACACCAGGACTCGTGGACACTGCCTCAAGTTGAAGAAACAGTACTCAAGACTGGCTATTGTTAGAAATTAAAATCAATGTTTTATGGCATAATTTAGTTAAAACATACAGTCAGTTTAAATTTTATTTTATTCTGAAAAAACCCGGAAGTTCTCGCAAAATCTTAATACCAAGCTTTTATTTTGAAAATCCTTCATGACGACATCCGGGACTACCGTCCAGTAGTATCATTAAAGTGGCTATTGACGCCATTAACATGTATTACATATAAAGTTATGAATGAGATAAGGAGGAGAAAAGGCATGTGGAAGTAAGCAATGAATGTAAAATGTCGAAATCCTCTGTTTAACGCAATATCGGACACAGAAGAACGAGGGGGGGAAGTCTCCTACGTCACCACAGCCCCTAGAGAGGAGGAGCGAACAGCCAGCAACGCTCTCTTCTGCTCGGCCGACACTCAGAGAGGGAGCTTTTCTCTTCCCTCTCTCTGAACCATCTTCTGCTTGTAACATTACCGCGCCATTTTAATAAAAGTACCCATTTGAACCTTCTCAGAGACTCCATTCGTCTCCTTATTTTTAAAGCTTCTCTCCTGGACGCGAGAATAACGAACAAAGCTATCACTATCCGCCGCAACTTCTTCAGCCTGCGGTTGACTTGTGGAATGATCTGCCAGAAAGCGTTGTCACATCCAAGACGGTTAACTGTCTCAAGTCCCGCCTCGACCGTTACTGGTCAAACATCACCTTCACTTTGGACGATGTGACTGTTGCCAGCATCCATAGTATAAAGAACAGTGACTTATTTATGAGCGACTAAAAGACCTTCGGCCTATTACAGCCGTACCCTATTGATTGATTGATTGATTGATTGATATTAACGTTAACATTTAAAACAACTAATTGAGAAAATAATAGGTTAGTTGCAGCCATTCACAAAACTCTAAGGTTGGAATAATAAAGGTATTATTTACCCAACAAGTTTGTTTAAAAATAAGAAAGCTTTTTCTTGTAGATCCATTCAAGAAGGATCCTCCAGCATCACACCACCGATCAATATATGATGTGATTCACATCATATATTGATCGGTGGTTGGCTTTTGTTTCACATCATGTGAAACAAAAGCCAAATATAATATCACACTAATTTCCAAATGTAACCCTTGTGTAAAAATGACTTCCCTCCAAGCACTTGACTTACTGCTGTCTTCACTCCCTAACATATTGCTTTTGAGGCGGGAGATCTAGTGAGGACAAATTGCTCTATATGTGACATATACATCTCACCGTCAGAAGTGCATTTCCCCCACTGAGACCCTCGGGTCGCCCAGCGAGAGATAACTGTGGCCCCCGTTGAGAGGTAACAGCCTAAATACAGGAGCCCCCCCCCCCCCCACCTCCTAATCCTTGACTCCTTCTTATCATGTTTTACTGTAAACTCTCTTTGTTTGTACCGTTCAAAATTGGACAAACTTTCAATTCGGCTTGTTTTTTGATTCACAATATGTGGGAATTAGGCTTAGGGTTTAACATTAGGATCGAATTCATTCACTTCTTCTTCTGTGGTGCTTTACCCACAAGTGTATATCCACTGTCAAAGCTTTCTTTATAGTAAGATGGGTTAAACATGGTTGATTTTTAAACGTGATCTTTATTTATTTACATGTCTCATTATCATTAACTCTATCAAGCATATCTTTTTGTTAAAGTTACATTTCATAAAATTGACACTATCCAAATCCAACGAGTTGAATCAACCATGTAGACCAGGGGGGTCAAACTCAAATACACAGTGGGCCAACATTTAAAAATGGGTACTAGTCGAGGGCCGGACTGGTTCAATGTTTATTGCAACACTTATTGAAATGAACTTATTGCACATATTAAACCTGGAACTAACAAAGCTTAAATTATTTCCTATAAAAACAACAATAAACATTAAATAATCAGCTGCATTCATTTCTTATGGCTCTATCTGCAGCTTTTCCAGAGTCATTTCTTATGATTACATTTTTCCACAGGTCAACAACAGCTTCAACAAAACTATTCCCCTCAAAGAGAAAACCAAACATGCCCTGTTGTCCTGAGAGAAAGTGCAGAAGGAAGCATCCATTAAACTCAGTGCTGCTCTGTGATGCTAGCTCAGATACTTGGCATCTCATCTTGGGTGCAAAGTCATCAATGTTTGGGCTCAGGCTCTACTATGGGCACTTGTAAATGTCTATAACTATGTAAATGTATCCTGTAAATATAATGTATAATGTCCTTTATTGTTTTATGTTTCATGTGGAACCGATATGCTGCAGGTCTCCCTTGAAAAAGAGATCTATGATCTCAATGGGACCAATCTGGTTAAATAAAGGTTTGAAATGAAATGAAATGAGGCTCTGAGCTGAGGAGACCCTCAGGATGGAGTGAAGGTGTGCGTGCAATATACCGGCGGGCCAGATCTAATAGTAATTATAAATTATCCTGCGGGCCAAAATTAAATCCACCAAGGGCCTGATTTGGCCCCCGGGCCTTGAGTTTGACACGTGTGATGTAGACATACACTAAAAAAGCAAGAATACTGAAAGTACGTTAGCTTTCAATAAGCAAAATTATTGTAATTGCAAATTCTATTGAAATTCAGTTCTGTAGTAAGTCTGATATGTTTATATCTTTTTGTATTGACCAAGGTGCAGTCAAACACGTTCATTGGTTGTGGTTTGTCGTCTAGATAAGTGGTTCCCAACCTGGGGGGCCCCAAAGGTCGCAGGGCCAACCTCATATTTAGACTTTTTTTTTTTTTTTTACTTATAATTGTAACGCAATACATTGTCACTAAAAGCCTTGTCTCTACATTACAATAAAATATCAAAAATAATTGATTAATTAGAATACAAATTCAAGTTAGTATTAAAGGCATAAAAAGACAGAAATGTATAATTCTTTCTTTAATAGAAATGTTTCTTCTGCCCGTAAACCGTCCAAACCGGGCTTTTCTGGATAAGCGCATTTTTAAAACAGTCATTGTCCATGCCGGTTTCAGTTGGATTATTTGTCAGTTGCTCCGATCAGATCGCTCTCCTCCATTTTGTAGATTATTTACGACTTTTGAATCCACATAAACACATCGGCAAAATCCAGTTTACTTTGAGCATGTGTTTTAAACAGTTTAATCCCTCTGTGAATTGTTTCCACTTCCGCGCCGTCCATTTCTTCATACAGCGGGAATCCAAATGAATTAATCCTGAGTCCAATAACCATCAAAGTCACTCCAATAGTGCTCCTTAATTACGCTTTCACCCTCCTTTAACAAAACTTCACATTCATCCAGTTTGTGACAGTAGTTGTAGCATTTTGAGACTTTTAAGTGGGGGGGGCGCAACTTCCAACGGGAGTCATTTGGGGGGGCTCTTGGGAAAAAAGGTTGGGAACCCCTGGTCCACATTATGGAAAAATACTTGGTATTGTGTCATATCATTCATCGAGTACTTCCTACACACAAATAATACGCAAATACTGAAACCCTAAGGATTAAGAATTGATAATAATTAACATTTTTGATATTATACACATTGGAGAATTTGCAAGCCAACAACAATCTCAATCACACATTCAAAGACAACAGCTATTTGTCTCCAATGTGCTGATCGACCACTTTCCCCTCGCTCTACCTGTCTGCATAATCCAGTCTACCTACAGCTCTCTCCACATAACACAAATAACCCCCTGGCAGTCGGTAGTGACTGCCTCATTATCATATTTATTTAAAGTATCCTGTGACCCATTTCATTCCAACATGGGTCCATCTCGTCATGATTGAGTAGTCCCATATTTTAAGGTACTCTCCGGAGATGTTGCTGTGCATAATGGGAACATTTCTGTTAAACATAGTCCTATCCTTGTCGTTAAAATGAAACCAGTAACACTTCCTAACCGAGCATTGTCTCGGGGTTCAATTACTGCATTTATTACAGATGCATTGACGACTAAATATGGAGATCTTTCTTTGTTGGGAACCCAAGTCCGGCGATCAATGATCCATCATGTAAGCAATACCAGATGAAATGCGCACTATGCTTGCCTATTGGTTGTAGTAAAGGAAATCTGGTGAAATGAAGGATCGGTGGTGCAACGCCACCACTCTAATGGACCACATGATAATCCAAGGAGAAATATTTCTGATTCGACATCACCAAGAGCTTTAATGGCCACATCTGTCACTGAATGTTTGGCTCTCTGGACACTGACCTGCAGCTGCTAATGGAAGATTAATAACAGGTTAGCGGTCCGTCTGTGATCGGGAGTTATCGAATGGTTTCTCCTTTGGATGCGTTTCTCGAGACTTGGCCACGTCTGCGTCGTATTGATCGACCGCTTGCACATTTATGGTTATGTTTCTTCAATTTGCACAACCTTTGTTGACTTCCTGGGTCTCAACTCTATCCGTCCCTCGGTCCCTCAGGGTTTGAATCGTCCCTTTGTAGTGACGATCACCGCTGTTACGTTATCCGTCTAGATGATCGTGACCTTCTCAATGCTTTACATTCAGGATATGTTTATTGATGCTCTCTTGTGCTTTAAATACTCTACATGCTGATATGATGTCTGCATGGGGGGAAGCAGATCATTGGTTTTCTGTTTCAGACGATTCAGACGAATTTGAGTTGGGGGGATGACTTTCTTAAAGGACTTTAGAAACCAAAGCCATGGTGGTTTGCTTTGAAAGCCTAGCCTGACCCAATGGCCAAACTTTAGCCTCAAATGGATTTAACCTCAGCTCCTGCTTTATCTTCAGAAGTAGCTCCCCACCCCCACATAGCGCCGTCTCGTTGAGCTTCATTGTGCGGGGTTTCATTACCTCTGCTTTGGTGAAATGGCTGGGAGGTCTGGACTGATATTTCAACTGAGACATAATGAATGAGATGTGCATGTCTGCTTCTCTTTCCTCTCAGCGGAGCAGTGTTAGACGTCTGCTGGGGAGAAGTGTAGGAGCTAAGGGTGGTGGGAGGAGAAGTGTTGCGGCTGCTTCTGTTAAAACCGTTAACAAGCTATTTCAAGTGTCTGCTATAAGGGAATTGGCATTGACTTGGAATTGGCAGCTCTCTGACCCTGGTTTTAACTTAACAAAGTACATTTAGATCTCCTTTCTTAAATCCAATCATGAGTCCATGGCTCTTGAACCAGAGGAACCATATTGTGTTTTGTATACGCCTAACATCATTTATGCAGAGCTGATAAGTTCCCCTCATGACAAGTATGATCAGAACATGTTAATAGATCAAATAAAGGGTTTGCGATCTCTTTTTCGTAGTCATAAAAAAGCCTTGATTTTAAAGTCACTTTTCAAGCAAATTCACTAGTTCATACTTTTCAAATCAGATTTTCTCTTTTTTATGTTTTCTGAAGTTTAATTTGATATAAAAGCTATTTTTTTTTTACCAATTTGTGAACAAAACAAGGCATTTGAGATGTTGACGAGCAGCTTTGCTATTTCCCAAAATGTCATGGACAAATCAATCATTCTTTAAGAGGCACACAATACTAATATGAACCTGGAAATAAGCATTATATATCCTCTCTAAGCTGAAGATATACCGTTCCTCTTTGTTTTCTCGTTCGAGAGCATTGAAGCGTCGTTTTAATGAGGCATACCGTATCTCCTCATAGCATATTCATGTTTTGCAGTCCAAGGTGTGAATGTGTAAAAGTTGGATCGCTCTCTAGAGATATACCGAGTCAGAAATAGCGGAGGTGACACACAATCAATTCAAACCCTGCTGCTTAAAAGTGGTATCGTATCGCTCTAGTGAAATGCATTTTTGACATTATATCCAGGGTAAGGTTTGTTTTGTCTCCGAGCTGCTTTGCTTATGTCGGTTTTTTTTCTTTTTAAAAGCTCCGGAAAGCATCGTAGTAAACACAACCAAAGCTTCTTGAGCACAACAAAGAAAGCCCCGTGGCACTGCTCCAATCACCGGGAGATGTTTTTGCATGACGTGTAATGACGGCTTTAACCCGGCAGAACATCGTCAGGAGACTTCTTTACCCGCTTGACATCGAATGAGCGAAAACTCAACTTCTTTGTTCGATCTAAAGGTAACTAGCTTTTATTCTTACTGCTATTAAGGCGAGTTCATTCTTTTTCTGAATGAGGATAGAAAGGTTATATTGAATTCAAATCTAAATGTATTAAAGCCCCAAATCTCAAGAAATGCCTCAAAGGGCAACGCAAACAAAAACAAATACAAACGTCATAGCATAACAATTATAAAAACATTATACAACAACATAAGTATTGCCATGTGATAAAAGCACGTGAGGAGTCAACGGAAATAGCTTCACGGATCTGAATTGATCTTTAGAGAATAATTTCAAGAGTATTTTAGAAAGGGATTTTACGAGATAATAGTGTGTTTATAAAGTAAGGTTATCTTGGTCCATGTTTTACTTTCCAGCAGCTCCACGGATACCAACATGTCGCTGACCTTTAGTTGCTGAAACTCCATCCCATTATCACCTTCCCACAGTTTGGCACGTAAGGCAAGGCAAGTTTATTTATATAGCACCTTTCAACACAAGGCAATTCAAAGTGCTTTACAAACAATGAAAGACATTAAGAAAATTACATTTAAAATCAGTCATTAAAAAGAAAAGATAATAAAACATTAAAAGAAAAAATACATGGATAAAAGTTACAGTGCAGTTTAAGATGTGAATAGTTCAATTAAAAGCAGCGGCAAAAAGAAAAGTCTTCAGCCTGGATGTATGAGAATAGAATAGTTTAATGTACAATGAGATAAATGCTTCTCCCTTTCAAGGGTGCCATCAAAACAAAAACAAAACATCACAACATAAGACAACAAAATACACGCAGCATACATACTTAGGAATAAGGAATAAAGAATAAAGTGCAGTAATTATTTCCAGGAGTATAAAAATAAAATCTGTAATGTAATAAATAATAATAGTGTGTATTTATAATAATAGTAATGATATATATGTATATGCACAGAGTCACATTGATTCACATGTCAGGTGTTAAGAGCAATGTTTCAGCGTTCTCACTTCCAGATTTGGGCGGTGGTGGCGAAGTCGATAGGGACTTGGCTTGGCAACTGGAAGGTCACCAGTTCAAGTCCCGGCAAGACTAAGTGCTACCGAGGTGTCCCTGAGCAAGGCACCGTTCCCTACACTGCTCCCCGGGCGCCGTTCAAAATGGCAGCACACTGCTCCTAACACTAGGATGGGTCAAATGCAGAGGAACAATTTCCCCACGTGGATTAATAAAGTATATCAAATCAAAGATCTCATGCAAACACACTATGTATTATCCACCAGCACAACAGCCCAGATGTTCCAGTGCAGGGTTTGAAATACCCCATTAACCCTTTGAGGTGCAATTGAATACAGAGCGGCTTTAACTCGGACCCCGACTGGGTGAACTTGAGGACAGAAGAGGACAGCTGCCTCCTTTATCTCTCAGCTAATGATGTGCAGTGGGAGGCGGTGAGACACAGACGTCTGACACAGAGTGACAATGGATTCACTCAGATGACATAAAGCCACATCTTTACCATGTTGTAGTTTCTCCATGAAGAGCATGCATTACCTTCAGGGGTCTGACACTCACACAACCGTCAAAATCAACCCCACAAACATTATGCATTGCATTAATGCACTCTATTCTTGTTCTTATTTATTTCATTTAAGAATTGCCAGCTCTACAAAAGCTATCAACTTTCCATAACCATCATACTTGCCAACCTTGAGACCTCAGAAATCGGGAGCATTTCAAAACTACCGCGGGGGGGGGGGGGCGGCTAGTGGATCGCCGGAGCTGTGTTAACATTAACATGCTTATTGTAGTTGTTAGTGCACTGTCTTGCGGCCTGTAGCATGGAAAGCAGTGAGCAGAGGGTCGAGTTGTCGATTCTTGTTCAGTTTACTGTGACTCTCTTCCTCACCCTCTCAGACTGTCAGTTGCGCACGCTAATAAAGAGACGCGCTACCATGGAAACCAAACAATGGTGTAGCTGTATTAAAGTCTGAGTGGAAACAGTCCTGAGTAAATCTGATTTTGTCAGAAATCGGGAGAAATGCGGGAGAAATATAACCCGGGAGGAAACCGGGAGAGGGCAATGAAATCGGGAGTCTCCCGCGAAAATCGGGAGGGTTGGCAAGTATGATAACCATACCACATATAGTACTTTTACTGCACATCGTTTTTTGGTCTATCCAGATTTCATTTAATACTTTTCTAGGTCTTAACTTATAATAGATTTTTATGATTGTTTGTTTTGAATATTTTGGTAAATTGTTTTGTTTTCAGAATATTGGACTGTTGGACAAATGTTTATTTTTGCACATTGGAAATTATTGTAAACGCAGGCTAAACGTCATCAGCCACCTAATTAGAGTAATATATGTTAATGTCCCTGATTACTTTCTGTTACTTTTAGACTACCTCAACATCAAATGCAAGCATCTAAATGTAAATAAATATCAATAAGATGTTTTTACTTAAGTGTAAGACAACAGAACAATGTGACCTTCAAAAAGAGGAAACCAAGATATTTAGGGTAACAAATGATTGTATGGATAGGAACACCTGCCTTTCATGAAGCATATTCCATTTTAGTTTAATACACACAGTTAAGCTCACACAGACTATTTGATGAACATATAGGTTCACCTGCTGAAGTAAAACAGAACACATGAACCAAAGAAAGTGGAAACCATGAAGCAGATTCAGGCAGATTCACACTTAAAGTATTAGCCGACAGAACATTACCAGCTAGCCTTAAAAAGCCACATTTCCCCAAGTGTTTAAGATGCATCAAATCTAGAAACACTAGCATTTATTCCCGCTTTTCCTCCCTTTTGAATTCATCCCGCTGTTGTTGTTTTCCCCACTCTGGTAGCTGAAGTGAAGTATGGTGCCAGTGGGTGACAACACACACACACACACACACACACACACACACACACACACACACACACACACACACACACACACACAGAAATATGGTTAACATGTTTCGTGTGACACTTCAATTTCCTCCGTGTCAATCAGAGCAGCTGCTGTATCTCTCTTATTGCTCTGCCAGACTGACGGCATATGATAGATGTACTTCTCAGCTAGAAAGCAGAAATGTGTAATTACATTGACGAGCGTGCAACTACATGCATATGTGAGACTTGCATTAACCCCCTCGGACTATTTGAGATTAAAAAAATCCATTTTAAGTCGAATTGGCTCGGAGTTCTGAGAAGATTAAACATACCTACGTTTTTTATTTCTTCTCGAAACGGAATAAATTGTAACACTGGTACCGAGACGTGATTTGGAAAAAGCTTTACCGATATATTTATTGACAAATGGGGACATACCTAAAAAACTAAAATAAGTAAAAAAAACAGGACTTGCATGTAACGTAAATGCGTTTCCTTTTTACAATTATAAGTGAAATAAGTCAAAAAAAATTCAAGTACGTTTTTCAGACTTCATAGATCTGGTGATATTTCGCATGTAGAACATTTTTAAAATGTGTGACACCGGTTTCAGGTTATTTGACATATCAGCTGCCATACCTAGATTTATTTTGTTTCTTGCAGCATATCAACAAACAATACAACCATTATAGATCAGTCACTTTTACACGGTGTGCTTTTAGATCTGGCCCGCCGGCATATTGCACGCACACCTTCACTCCATCCTGAGGGTCTCCTCAGCTCAGAGCCTGAGCCCAAACATTGATGACCTTGCACCCAAGAGGAGATGCCAAGTATCTGCTTGAACTAAAGTTAGATGCCGCCTATCACAGCGCCCTGAGATTTGTTACTAACTGTAAAGCACTTACTCATCACTGTACCCTGTATGCCAAGGCAGGTCTGCCTTCACTCACTGTACGGAGGCTCAGTCATTGGTACATGTTCATTTACAAAGCCATGTTGGATAAACTACCTTTTTATATCTGCTCTCTGATCTCTCGACGAATTGAAAGTACATATTGCCTGAGATCTCATGATGTTGTTTTATTAAATTTGCCAAGTGCTAGGACTGTCTTAGGGAAGAAAGCTTTGAGTTGTGCAGCTCCACTAACTTGGAACAGTCTGCAAACATGTTTCAAACTGAGCACTTTGGTTCCCCTGCATCATTTAAAAACTCAGCTGGGTGACATGCTGTTTGATACTCATGGTACCTGTCTCTGTAAATAGAGTTTGTAAACTCTACATTATGTTGTTTGTCATCCTTATTGTTGTTCTGTTGTTTTTATGTTACATGTGTAACTAATGTCCTGCAGGTCACCCTTGAAAAAGAGATCTTTTGACCTGGTTAAATAAAGGCTACAAACAAACAAACTAGCATCACAGAGCAGCAACCTGAGTTTAATGGATGTTTCCTTCTGCACTTTCTCTCTCGTGACAGCAGGGCATGTTTGGTTTCTCTCTGAGGGAAATAGTTTCTAGAAGCTGTTGTTGAACTGTGGAAAAATGTACTCATAAGAAATGACTCTGGAAAAGCTGCAGATAGAGCCATAAGAAATGAATGCAGCTGATTATTTAATGTTGTTTTTATAGGCAATAATTGAAGGTTTGTTAGTTCCAGGTTTAAAATGTGCAATAAGTTCATTTCAATAAGTTCTGCAATAAACATTGAACCAGTCCGGCCCTCCACTAGTACCCATTTTTTAATTTTGGCCCACTGTGTATTTGAGTTTGACCCCCTGCTCTATGCCAACCTGCCTGGTTCTAAAAAACCCAAAAGGATTGTGTTTACAGTAAATCCTGCACAATCTGGTGAGGGAGGTCATGGCTCCTGCTGCGGCCCCGGAGAGATCATAGAAATGGCACGTTCCGAAGAGAGACAACCCCTCTGTCTCCTGGAGAACATTAGCTCTACCTGCCTCTTTTTTTATCCACAGGAACCCTGCAGCACTAAATGAAGCCGGCACATTTTCCTCCTCCTGACAGCCAGGAGATGGAGCTTTGTTTCAAACTTTCTGCAGCTCTTTCGGCACAATTGGCCCAGATACTGACGCACAGAACCGTTCATCATTCATACAGGACTTACCGCACTTTCTGCTCTTTTAGAACGAGGGATTTCGTCACAGTGAAGCCGTGGTCACCATATATCTAGGAACATATTTGAGTTGCCCTTCTTGTTTCTTTCTTTGTTCACCATGTAAAGCGGCATTGGGTCCCTTGAAAGGCGCTAAACAAGTTCAATCTATTATTATTATTATTATTAAATGAATGTCCTTATAAAGTCAGAATATGGCTTAAACATATGAATAATGAGGCTGTCAATAGTCCGAATCTTTCAAGCGTCAATCGTAACACTGCCATTACATTTCTAAATCATTATTTTGCATGTTCTTTTGTTGTTAAGCCGTTATTTCTGCACATATTTGGAGTATAATTAAGCTTTCGTTAGTAGTTTATTCTTTTTTAAACAAGTCCAAAAGTAAAAACTACATTGAATGAAAGATGGGTGTAACATTTTCCTAAATTCACTTTTGAGGAATATCCTGCTTTAAGGATATAAATGTGCCTATTGTATTCCAAAAACTCAATATTTCAAACTATTATCTTCTCAATTAATTTAATATAATTGAAGATTTTGTTAAAATATATCAACTTTTAGTTTTAAGGCTGATGACGTGATGAAATGTGATTGGTAAACCTGCTTTAAATAAGCAAAATAGAACTCTCTTGTTAGCTAGACTGTTGTATATCTCTGAGGCTGAAGTTAGTTTGAATTTAATAAGACCTACCAAAGCTCCAATTAAAAAAAAAGGCAAGAGGTGGGTTCATGTTTTTTTTTTAAGCCTCGCTCGTCTGCTGCTAGCTGAAATAAGCCACCTGTCTGTTCGGGGTTAGCTAGTTAACCTCCGGGTTCAAACGAGCCGTACCTGCAGCTACAGTTTCTAGGCAACATCAGACATCCAGTGGTGAGAGGAAGCTGAGGAAGTAACTACAGAAACACACACACACACACACACACACACACACACACACACACACACACACACACACACACACACACACACACACACACACACACACACACACACACACACACACACACACACACACACACACACACACACACACACACACACACACCACCTACAGTGTCGAGCTTCTGCAGAACACAGTAGTTTACCTGCCTGTTGAGAAAAATAGGAAATAAATACAAAAGCAGCTGCAACACAAGTCCTTCCTCTGGTCCTCATCAGCTGCTCTTGATGTGTGTTCATCACTTTTTGGATGACTTGTAATCATTAATTGTTAATAACTTATTAGTTGTAGGAACTGTTGAATAACTGATAATATCTGAAGGTCCATTATCAGTTTATTTCTGGAACTTTGAACTCTATCAAATGGTCTTTGTTCGCTATATCGTTTGCTGAACTTGATTCATTCGGAATTAAAGATATACACCTGAACATCTGCAGGGGAGGACTCTTTAAAGTAGAGACACTACATACTGATATACACCTGAACATCTGGAGGAGAGGACTCTTTAAAGTAGAGACACTACATACTGATATACACCTGAACATCAGCAGGAGAGGACTCTTTAAAGTAGAGACACTACATACTGATATACACCTGAACATCAGCAGGAGAGGACTCTTTAAAGTAGAGACACTACATACTGATATACACCTGAACATCAGCAGGAGAGGACTCTTTAAAGTAGAGACACTACATACTGATATACACCTGAACATCAGCAGGAGAGGACTCTTTAAAGTAGAGACACTACATACTGATATACACCTGAACATCAGCAGGAGAGGACTCTTTAAAGTAGAGACACTACATACTGATATACACCTGAACATCAGCAGGAGAGGACTCTTTAAAGTAGAGACACTACATACTGATATATACCTGAACATCAGCAGGAGAGGACTCTTTAAAGTAGAGACACTACATACTGATATACACCTGAACATCAGCAGGAGAGGACTCTTTAAAGTAGAGACACTACATACTGATATACACCTGAACATCAGCAGGAGAGGACTCTTTAAAGTAGAGACACTACATACTGATATACACCTGAACATCAGCAGGAGAGGACTCTTTAAAGTAGAGACACTACATACTGATATACACCTGAACATCAGCAGGAGAGGACTCTTTAAAGTAGAGACACTACATACTGATATACACCTGAACATCAGCAGGAGAGGACTCTTTAAAGTAGAGACACTACATACTGATATACACCAGAACATCAGCAGGAGAGGACTCTTTAAAGTAGAGACACTACATACTGATATACACCTGAACATCAGCAGGAGAGGACTCTTTAAAGTAGAGACACTACATACTGATATACACCTGAACATCAGCAGGAGAGGACTCTTTAAAGTAGAGACACTACATACTGATATACACCTGAACATCAGCAGGAGAGGACTCTTTAAAGTAGAGACACTACATACTGATATACACCTGAACATCAAGAGGAGAGGACTCTTTAAAGTAGAGACACTACATACTGATATACACCTGAACATCAGCAGGAGAGGACTCTTTAAAGTAGAGACACTACATACTGATATACACCTGAACATCAGCAGGAGAGGACTCTTTAAAGTAGAGACACTACATACTGATATACACCTGAACATCAAGAGGAGAGGACTCTTTAAAGTAGAGACACTACATACTGATATACACGTGAACATCAGCAGGAGAGGACTCTTTAAAGTAGAGACACTACATACTGATATACACCTGAACATCTGCAGGAGAGGACTCTTTAAAGTAGAGACACTAGTACATACTGATATACACCTGAACATCAGCAGGAGAGGACTCTTTAAAGTAGAGACACTACATACTGATATACACCTGAACATCAGCAGGAGAGGACTCTTTAAAGTAGAGACACTACATACTGATATATACCTGAACATCAGCAGGAGAGGACTCTTTAAAGTAGAGACACTACATACTGATATACACCTGAACATCAGCAGGAGAGGACTCTTTAAAGTAGAGACACTACATACTGATAAACACCTGAACATCAGCAGGAGAGGACTCTTTAAAGTAGAGACACTACATACTGATATACACCTGAACATCAGCAGGAGAGGACTCTTTAAAGTTGAGACACTACATACTGATATACACCTGAACATCAGCAGGAGAGGACTCTTTAAAGTAGAGACACTACATACTGATATATACCTGAACATCTGCAGGAGAGGACTTTTTAAAGTAGAGATAATACATACTGATATACACCTGGACATCAGCAGGAGAGGACTCTTTAAAGTAGAGACACTACATACTGATAAACAGCACGATAAGGCCCCTTTAGGTTCCAATGACCTTCACCTACTCCAAATGCCCTCTCTACTGACGGTTACATAATGCATGTAACCCTGCCTGTGATTCGCATCAGCTCCAAATGTCTTGTGGCCAATGCTTCACCTTTCCATCCAATTCCATCCAAATAGATGCATCAGTTGTTCTGTTATCCAGCAGACAAACAAACCTAAATAGAAAACCTAATCTCCCTGGCTGATATAAATGGAAAGTTGTTTTGTCGCCATTTAAGTTTCCTGCTCCCGAAAGCATTGTTTTTTCTTCTCTGCACGTTGAGAGCGAACCTGAGCATCTGCCTGCCAAACAGCTCTGCCTCTGAGAAATGTTTTTCCTAGAAAAACTCCAATCTGCAGAATGAATGATGCTCCATAACACGGCTATACCTGGAGTGTTTATGTGCATCTCTCTGGGGAGAAAGCTTTCAGAGGCGTGGAGGAGTTGGTTCAGCAGCTCAATCTTAAACTACGGTGGCCTACACCGAGCTAAACACCCACTCAAGTAACATTTGAATGTTTGCCAACGTGACTTAGTGAGACGGTGAAAAGAAAAAGAACGTTATTTCGTGTGTGCCGTGTGGGAACCAACAGAGACAAGTACCCTCCAGTGTGTTTGCTAATCATTTACTGTTTCCCTTGAGAGTTTTCTTGGAAAATGTGTTAATTATCTTTCCCATAATGCATCTCCATCCAGTTATTACTTGTGAAAACTATCAACAAAAGCAGCTTGGAGAGGTTTGACGTTCATCAAACACTGGACTATTCTTCCAGTTGAACTTAAAGCCTGTACTGACTTTAACTCTTTCTCTCATGGTGCAAAATAATTGATATCGGCGGTGGTGGCGAAGTCGATAGAGGCTTGGCAACTGGAAGGTCACCAGTTCAAGTCCCGGCAAGACCAAGTGCTACCGAGGTGTCCCTGAGCAAGGCACCGTTCCCCACACTGCTCCCCGGGCGCCGTTCAAAATGGCAGCACACTGCTCCTAACACTAGGATGCAGAGAAACAATTTCCCCACGAGGATTAATAAAAGTTCATCTTAAATCTTAAATATCAAGCAACCAGTCATGCCAACATGAATTACACTGTAATCTGCGTTTTTCAATTATTATTATTATTATATTTTAACTGTATATGTATTATTTTATTGACCTGTACTTACATCATATTTTATAATTGTCTGTGTGATAGAGATTATGCAACGTTGTTAGTGTTGATTGTTATGTACCTACCTAAGGACTGCAGATGGAAATTAGTTGTTAGCTCAAATCTCTTTTCTGAGATTAATGTATTTGTACGCATGGTCCGTGTGTAAATACATACATAATAATAATAATGCATCGGCTCAAATCCATTGTGAGTTTTCTGCTCAACACTCAAGCTGTCAGTCAACAAAATAGTTACCTTACAGCCAGGGGTGGACTGGGACTACAAATCAGCCCGGGACTCTCGACCGGCCCACTTCGGTATTGTATTATCACTGGCCCCACCATTGTAACCTCTGGCCCGGAGCATTCGTCCAAAAAAAATCGACTAATAATGAAGAAAATTAACACATTTGTTGCAATAGTAATTTATGCACTAACTACATTACTACTTTTACTACAACATTTTAATCATCAGTTCTTCCTCATTTTCCTCAATTGTTCATATTTGGTTTATTAAAATAATGATATTGTGGTCATTGTTAAAAAATGTCTGCTATTATTATGAGTAGCCTATTATTATTTGTATCATGCACTTTCTGCCTTCCTGTCATCAGGAGTTAGACATGTAATGGATATGTAATTGATTTGATTAGAACCTTCATTATCCTAAACTGCTGGGACATTTCGCCAATACCTTTATATTGTCTACTCTTCACTTACTTGTCAGCATAGTTCGGCATTGATGTACAGAGCCGACAGAAGGCCTTGTTTATATTGGCATCATATTGAGAGGTGCAGTGACGCGTCCTAAAACCAGGAAGTAAGCTGCTGGTTCCCTCGACAAGGGTTTTGGAAAATAGCTGGAAATAAGGTCTGTGGAAAACAAACCTGTTTGATAAATGCACGTTTTGTTCAGCCGGATAATCTCCACATGTCTACCCTACTTTTATAATTTTCGAATCTTAAATCTAATCGATAGATTATAAAAGGGTTTTAGGACGCGTCATTGCACCACTCTATAGAAGCCAACTCCATCGATCAAGCTGGCTGAAACTTTCTCTCCCTCTTCTTCTCATACTCCCTGTCACTCTCCTTTAACTCCTCCGGTGACTTTCTTTTATTTGAAGATTGTTTTTTGCCCGGCGCTTGGCCGGTTACCGCTGGTATTAAAAACATTTGGCGAATGGTTAGGTGGCGCGATAGTCTGTAGTGAAGGAGCGCGCTCACGGGAGCCTGCTCCCGCTGCGCTCTGCAGCAAACAGCTGTTTGCTTTTCACCCAACAACAACGACAACCGACTCACGGAGCGCTATGTTGTAGCGTTGATAAACGAAACAATTTAACTAAATTGCTAGTCAAAATACCAATACCACAGGACCATTTTTTTAAAGCAATATTTTTAGTGGCCCGAGCGGGCAAGTGGAAAGTACGTTTTGCTGGTCCGGGGAGTCTAAATAGTGTTTCCGGGCCAGCGGGCCATTTAATGTCGAGCCCTGCCGGTTACCGGCCGGCCCACATCTTCCGACCGGCCCACTTCAGTACCGGCCCATCGGGATTCGTCCCAAATGTCCCGATGGCCAGTCCGCCTCTGCTTACAGCTTTCTTTACCTTCCCTTCCTCGCTCAGTAACAGCTTTCATTTCCTCCATCTTGATTTAGTTTGGGTGGTGAGTGAGAGTAACTGTGAGGACGCAGGTGTTCAGAAGCACAGTCTCATCCCCTCCGGTGCGTTGTTGATAATGAGACTGGTCGAGCGCCATGAATAACTCTGTGAACTATTTTTCATTTCCTTAATCTCTGCCCACGGGTCAGTTCGGTAACACTGAGTCATTCTTATCCTCTCTTGCTACTTGATCACACATATCGCCTCCTATGGGGCAGGATAAGAGAAGAAGAAGACAAATCCACTTCTCAAACGCTTCGTAATTCAATATCTTTTAATAAAGTCAGTGAACGAAGCTCCTTGTTAAGCCGCATGTCGGATGATTAATTCCAGATATTCGTGGCACTTCAATCCGGAAAGCACCTACCAGACCATGGAGGTATAAGTGACCCGAGCACAATGATATTCTTTTTAGTGCTCTCCGTACATTTCTTCAGCTCCATCTCCACACCTGGCTGGCTGGCTCGCCATAGTGCGTTTCTGCCGTGTGTCCTTTCATAAAATCCCAGGTTTGATGTTGTTCCCGCTGATCTAGTGAGTGTTTGGCAGGTTTTCGGCAGGCGACTCAGCGAGCAGGGATTCAGCCGTCCGACACTATCGCTCCCAACGCAAGGCTAAGCACTCGCAATTGATTTAATCACTTAGAATAGGAGCGGGATACAAAAGGAGCCTCTGTTCGTGTCTCCTCTTGCTTTTTTAAGAGCTTGGCCATGTAGAAAAGGTTAATCAGATATTAGGACCCACTGGAGTCCTGTGCTATCGTAGAAGCAGAGGGTTACTTTCTGAAAGGACTGCAGATTAAGTGAATCAATAATGCCATTGGCTGGGTCACATCTCACCATAACAGGTTCTTTTAGCCTCGAAATTCAAGTGAAATGTGTCCAAATTTAAAGTAAAGGTGACAGTGAAAATGGATGATAAGGTGTCAGATATTATGGGCATGATATACACAAGAACAATAGATTACCATGTGACAAAGAAAGGGATTAGGAAATGTTGCTTACATGAATTGTTGATTATTGTATTGGTTTAATGATAAGAGGAAACAACTTGTAACTTGATTTTATGTGGCATATAAACGCTGCTGAAAGTTAATCCAATGTCTCTGTGTCACTTTGAAATGATTACTGATAATCCATCATAACATTTATGGCATTAAACCTAGTTTTCATATAGACGAAGAAGAAGATGGACGTTTATTAATCAAACATTCAGTTTCCACTCTGTCGTACACACACATGCGTTTTCATACAGGTAATACAGTACACACAGTACACACTTTTTACAACATGCACATACATATGTTTTCAGGCTGCTGTTTCTAAAAAACCTTGTGAAATCTCACCTGTCATCACCCGACCAACACTGTTAGCAAAAGCTGGTGAACACACACATAACATAGAGCATTAGCTAAAGAGAGTAAGAAGAGACAAAAACAGAGTCCATCCATCCATCTTCTCCCGCTTATCCGTGGTCGGGTCTCGGAGGTAGCAGTTCCAGCAGAGAGCCCCAAACGTTCCTTTTCACATTATATTGCGAAGAGAGATCTGAAGAGATGCACCAGGAGTGTGCTAATGGGATCCCCCAGTCAGAGCTGGTTGATGTGTCAACCAGAGGTTGCGCTAGACTTTTTCGCTGCCCGTCATTTTGACGGACAGGATCGTAAAACTTCCGTCAAAATCCAGAATTACCCGTCGGCCTTTACACAACTCTGACGGGGGGTGGGAAGCATGCTCGTGAACTGTCAACAGGGGAGGAGGACGACAGTTCACATGTGCCGTGTTATGCATGGTTGCTGCACCTCGCGGCAGCATGCACAGCGTAAAGCCACAACTCACAGACATTTCAATGATCTGTACGGCACAGTTAGGTTTGGAAACGATATAATTTCCTTTTTGGAGGGCATGCATAACGCGGCATAACACCGGAGCCTCGCTGCGGGGAAACTTTGGCGCTGTTTTCCGAGTTTGTTCTAATCTGTCAAAATGACGGACTGCTTTCAGATTTGTCCGTCATTGTTAAAAAAAAAATATTCGGTTAACGCGACCTCTGGTGTCAACCAGCTCTGACTGGGGGATCCCAAGGCGCTCCCAGGCCAGCGAAGAGATATAACCCCTCCACCTGGTCCTAGGTCTACCCCTTGGTCTCTTCCCAGCTGGACGTGCCTGGAACACCTCCCTAGGGAGGCGCCCAGGTGGCATCCTAACTAGGTGCCCGAACCACCTCAACTGGCTCCTTTTGACGCGAAGGAGGAGCGGCTCAACTCCGAGTCCCTCCCTGATGACCGAACTCCTCACCTTATCCCTAAGGGAGACGCCAGCCACCCTGCGGAGAGTTTAAAAAACGTAATTTACCTTTGCCCAATACTAGTAGAGCTAGGACTTATTTTACATTTGTGCTCTCCATCTGTTCTGATTTTATTGTGTGATGACAGATAAAGAAATCCGGTCATTCGATGTTGCAGTGGATTGTCTTTGCTATCAGCTTTCTTATTCACTAATCTCATAGTCTGGTTTTCAGGCAGTTGTGAGCTCTAAAAACCCTCCATTTAAAACCTGGTCATCATCAAACTACTAGCTAATGAAAATAAAAAACATACAGAGAGATCGTAGCTGAAGAGATGCACCAGGAGTGTGCTAATGGACACTTGCTAGTCCTTTAGAGTGTTTGTTAACATCTATTGCAATTGCAGTCGTTATGTGATCTACGTACATGTGTTGTATCTACAGCCATACTTGTTTCATCCATGATTTGACAGCTATTTTGCCTGGAGACATACTTTTAAGGGAATGTAAGGAATGAGCAAGTAGACATTGTATTTTATATTCTAATATCATATCCTTTTGTTGTAAAGAGACATTGTAACTTAAACTAAACTAAAGTTGCTCTTATTGCAATTTGTCACTCTGCTGTCTACTTGTTATGAAAATGCTCTATTACAATTACAGTTGTTATCCGAACTACGTACATTTTTAAAGATCTACAGCCATATTTTTTTCATCCAACACTTTTAAAGCAATCTAAGGAATGAACAATTGGAAACTTGATTTGATATAGTAATATCTTTTGGCCTGTAAAAAGGGATCCCAGTGGCTCTTAACGCATTGTAATTTGTCACTCTGCCGTCCGGCTCTGGAAAACATCCAGACACGGCTGTGGGATTTCCTCGCACACCAAAGCTTGATGAAGTAGTTTCTAAAATGTCAAGGGCTCTGCAGAGGACTCCGTTTGCAGCTGTGAAACACGAGGACAGCCCCTCGACATGGACACGATGAGATGAAATGTGAAAGTGCACGAGTGTGTTTTAGTAGCGAGGTTAATTTGCGCTACTTTGCCCTCGCGCATTCCCATTTCTCATTATTTATTTAGTCAGAGTACACTCAGAGTACACAGCAGCGTGACCTTTCAGCGCAGAGCTTATTGAAGCGGCTTGTGTTGCTATCAACTCTGAAACCTTTTATTATTACTAGAAGGCGCAGTGTTGATCCTCTGGTGTTGTTAACCTGTGAAGCACACGGGAAACAATGCTGCTCCAAACACTGTGTTACACTATTAGAGTTTACAATTGAGATTTCTTTTTTTGTCTGATATGAAATTAAATGCATTTCAGAGTAGAGTGACTTCTTGAAGTGTCCCTGGCTAGTTTGTGTATTCACTATTCTGCTATTTCAATTATGTTTTTAGTACACATGCTTACTTTAACTTGTGTACATATTTTAATTCTATTGGTTTATTATACAAAAAATGATGAAATCAAGGAGTTTTCGCTTGTATTAAATGAACACATCTGCCAATTAGACAAGAGGACATTTGCTCTGTAAGATTTCTTTCAATTAGATGGGATATTTAGATACATGAGATCTTGTAATGAGCTCGGATAACTTGCTTTGAACTATATTTTAGCATAATTAGGACATTTTGTGTGACAGAATAATCCACACATGCTCAAAAGTGTTCTGCTTTCTGATGTTAGTTGGTCATTTTCCAATAAAAATGTAAAAACAAACGTTTAATCTGAGAGACAAGTGAAAATCAAATGCTTTGAAGAGTCTTTGACTAAAAGCAAGAGCCTTTATCTCACTGCTATGTTACCCTTTACGTTATTAGGTGTTATATCAAATGTAAAGACATATTCTGACTAGATATTAAACCAATTTAACTGGCAATATTTCAAGTTTTTGTATTGCACACAGTCATATCTGCACTGCATAAGACAATAAGATATGTATGAAAACAATATGGGTTTCTTTCCCGGCAATTAGTCTTGACTTGAATCGATGAGCGGCTGGATTGTCTTGTTTTTTTCAGCATTGCTCTTGGCTCTCAGATAATATTGTCTATAGCAGTCATCTCTGCGAAAATGATATCAGATTTGTTTAGAAAAATATCTCCTCCTGCTGCGGGCGGGGGTCTCTTGAATCCACTGCTTGTGGTGGAAATGCAGCCTCTCAGATTAAGTGGCTCGGCTGCATGTCCACCTCCATCTTTTGGAGACGTTTCAATGATACAGGCTGAGACATTGTTAAAAGAGGAGGGGTGCGGTGTCCGTTTACCCAGGAGAGCGTCGGTGTAATCCATCAGGCTTTTGCTAACCCCCCCATCTCCTGCTGACTCCCCCCCGCGACTCCCTTTCTATCAACATCTCTCTTACTGTCATTCTCTGCCTCTCCAGACACTATAGCAACACTGTACTCTAAAAGCGTTATCATTTATCATCGTAGATCATCTGCAGCTGACCTGACCACTAACAACAGCACATAGAGAAGCAGTACAAATATTTAATGTTAAGTGATGTCTTGTATACCAGGAGCTGGCTTTCATCGGCCTACATTCAGTTACAAGGTGTGTGTTCGGCTTCAATACAAATACTTTTTCTTATGGTCAACAAATCGCATCTAGACCAAAACCAACAAGGCGTTCGTATGCCTCTCAGTTTTGTTAGTCTCAAGTAGTCTTTTCATTCTTTCCTACTGAATATATAAATCTTCCATCCATCCATCCATCTTCTCCCGCTTATCCGTGGTCAGGTCGCGGGGGTAGCAGTTCCAGCAGAGAGCCCCAAACGTTCCTTTCCCTGGCGACATCAACCAGCTCTGACTGGGGGATCCCAAGGCGCTCCCAGGCCAGCGAAGAGATATAATCCCTCCACCTGGTCCTAGGTCTACCCCTTGGTCTCTTCCCAGCTGGACGTGCCTGGAACACCTCCCTAGGGAGGCGCCCAGGTGGCATCCTAACTAGGTGCCCGAACCACCTCAACTGGCTCCTTTCGACGCGAAGGAGGAGCGGCTCAACTCCGAGTCCCTCCCTGATGACCGAACTTCTCACCTTATCCCTAAGGGAGACACCAGCCACCCTGCGGAGAAAGCCCATCTCGGCCGCTTGTATCCGCGATCTCGTTCTTTATATAAATCTTTATGAATACAAATATGTAGGGATAGTAATGTCAACATATCAGAGATGTACAAGTTGAAATCAATTTATATTGCTTTGAAAACATCAACATAAAATGTTATTTAAGTTTTGCTAAACTACATTTTACAATAGCGCATTTTAACACATCGTGATAAATCTCAATTCAAATGTGCCGTATTCTCATTTGAACGGAATAGAGCTTGAACGCCTCAAAATGCAAGTTCAATACCACTCTCATGTCCGTCCATCTTTGCCATTATTTTTGACATAATGATTAGCTTAGCATAAAGACTTAAAACGATTTTCGATGTCGATCTTTGAAAAAAATATATTTTCCAACTGGTGCTCAACATCTGTTTTTATTTTACTGTCTCGTAATTTAACATCACACATCCTGGCATTCAATGGTCAACAGTGTTGTTTATTTGGCATTAGCTACCATGGCTAGCTAGCAACAAAGAGGCTTACATACTGTACACATTAAAGTCATTTTGTAATACTTGACGATTTTAAATTAGAGCTCCTAAAGGTAATTCTCCATATCTTCACGCAAATTAAAAAAGCTAAAGCAAGAATAAATGAAGCTTCTGAAGTACAGTAATTAGCGAGAATGTAATTCCACTCTTGAATTAAAGATTCATGGGCCAATGTTTCCTAATATGCTACCGCCGATTAATCCCCCACCCCGAATGTAATCTCTCTGATTTCCTGTCGCCGGTGAAAGCCCACCGACTCGACTCTTTCTGCTAATTTTAGCCCCCGTGTGCCATTCTTAGTCGCCTCAGATTCAAAGTGAAAGGTGCCCAGAAAAGTAAAAGTGAACAATGCTTTCAGTGTTCGAGCCTGGAAATAAGAGAGCAGCGGGTATCCATTTTCTTGTCCATTCAAAGGTGTCATTTGCTGTAACTCTATATGCCGCCATGGGACACTGAGTAGGCGCTGAAGTCCTGTTTTGCTGCCGTGTCTGAGTCTGAATTTTCTTTATACTGTAAATAATAACAACATGTCCGTCTATTAGGACACATGTAACTGCACTTAGGCGATTTTAAACTTCCTACAAAAGCTTCATTTTGAATAATCCGCGGCTGCTTCCTTCATTGAGGTCATCTCTCCTCCAGACGAATGATATGGCACGAACAAAATCTCCCATACAAGTCTACTTATCATGAAGAAATATGAGGGACGAGAGAAATGATCGCACTAGCTGTATTAATATTTGATCAGTGTAAAATCATTTTAATCTCCTTTTGTAATTACACTTTTGACAGTCATGTAATGGAGGTTTCGGCAAAAGGAATGTGGAAAATATCACATAACCATTTAATTAGTTCCCAAACTCATTAAAGTGTTTCTGCATATACTTTGGCGTCTGATCCGATGATCATTTATATGAGAATGACACAAGGGGTCATTTCAAACAGATAAAAGACAAATGTTTGGCTGTCATCACGTGTCTGACTTGAAGAATTAAGCTAAGTATTAACTGTAATTGCTTATCCATCAATTTAAAGCAAAAATAAACAGGATTTAAATGCATTTACAAGCTTCCCTTCTTGCTCTGCTCTGAGTTTCCTTGCAGTCTCCGTAGGGATGACCTGTCGCAGTGCAACAGGAAAAGAAATGGAATCAATTCAACAAACACAAAATAGAGCTGTTAGTTTTCCCTTCCCCTGCGGAGTCGAGTTCACGGCCGAAACATTTTCTTTCAGCGTGCGTCTGTAAACCTGCAGGTTTGTCCCGCTGTGTATCTTAGAGTTCAGATCATGACATCTCCCGCATTACAGATATGACATTTTTACATTTCCAGCCAATGCATTGTGACTTACTCAAGTGCTACATCCGAATAAACTCCGGTTCCCTGGGTATTGGAAGGAAAAAAAGTCACGAAGCAACCGAAAGTAAAAAAGCACAAAGGATTGGCCTTTTGACTATACAAGGATGTGAGTGCAAAGTGAAGAAGGGAATACAATAAGGAAGGATAAAGTGGATTTTCCCCCTCATAGGGTGCTTTTCATCCGTGCAAAACAGTATGGAGTCACTCTTCCCTCTTCAGAGTCCTATGAGACTCATTAGGACCTCCCTCATAACGATAAAACCTGTCATGGTCTGCAGCAAGACTGCTCTCTTTGTAGGCATCCTGCTTTAACATGTTTGTGTCCTGCTTAATCAAGACATTTTCATGTTCTCACACGTGTTGGTCAAAAATACAAAGGCTGAGTACTTTTCTTGTTTGGAGCAATTATGAATCCGATACAACCCATTACATAAAGGATGCTCTTATCTGTAATGGGACTAAATGTTGCATGGCACACTGAGGATTATGAGCAGGCAGAGGAGAGTTAAGAGCAGTGTCATTGAGACTTAAGTGGCCATTATTTTTAGTTGGTCAGCAATTCCCGAACGTTAATTCGGAAACCCCGATTAAAGGCATCTGCAACTTTTTAGCATCAAATTGACCGTGCTGCAGAGTGCCCTTTTCTAGACATCTGAACAATTATACTTTAAAGTGAGACAATGAGGCGAGTCAAGATACCTACATTCATCACTATACTTACAACTTACTTTAAATCCATCCAATTTCACCACTTCTTGACTAAGTATTTAGAAGCTGTGAGATACAGTAGTAGCAGCATGATGGTCGAATTGTCAATTTAGCTTATGAAGGGGAGTGAACTGACTCTAGATCAGGGGGGTCAAACTCAATTTCATCGCGGGCCACATCAGCATTATGGCTGCACTCAAAGGGACGTATCGTAACTTTAAGACTATATAAATATACATATACATATATATGAAATAATGTATTATATTATATGATTGGCTCTGCATTGGATTATTATCGGATAGGGTAATGACTTCATAAATAACTACGTCTGAAAGCAGAACTCTAGGGCAAACAATTGAAAGCAAAAATTCCACAATTACATCAACACTTTTGAAAGAACATCCATAACATTCATCTGTTTGCAACTTATATATATCAATATTCCAATTACTTGTATACTATTCTGCACAATTTCTATTCTATTTTATTTTTATTTTATTGCACTATTATCTGTTTTATTGTGTTGCACTGTTGGAGGCCTGTGACCCAAGATGTTCATTGTCATAACTACACTATGTACATATGACAATAAAAGCCTTGCATCTTGAATTGTGTTGTATATTATATTCTTTGCAAGCTCATCAAATTAAGTCGCGGGCCGGATTTGGCCCCCGGGCCTTGAGTTTGACACCCCTGCTCTAGATGATAGGAAAGGGGCTTCAATACTTCCTTTATAATGTCCTTTAGCTAAGGATACACTGGACCATCATGTGGGAAAGGAGAAAAAACGTTGTCCCTTAAAACCTTGCGACCGCAACGTGAAATGTCTTTCGGCCGTTCTCGGAAACAACCGATCGTGACCGACATAACGTGGATCATGTCAGTTACCGGTGCCTAGCGAGCATTTTTCAACTCATGCCATAACTTGCCAAATGTTTTAAACTTCAAGCGGTGATCAAATGTAGTCAACATTTTAAGGGGTTTGCTGAGTTGCGATTAAATGTTTTCTAAAGTCATCATGACTTTAAATGCAAAAATACATATTATGAGAGTTCTGGTAAGCAGTTAAAAAAACTGTCAGAAAAGTATAATCCACAAAAACTCAACTCCACTGATGGAGAGATTTTTATAAAATAATATACCCAGAATGTACTTTCTTCCTCCATGCAGTATTTCATAATTGCGTCCGACCTGAGGCGGTGAATTTTCCCATTTGAACACGCTTTTATGATTCAATCCGACACCACATGAAGCACTAGACGTTCCCTACCTGCTCAAATCCCAAGTTGTTTAATTGTGTGGGTGAAGAACCCCAGCTTGAGACCCTAATTGAGTTTTTGAACAAGAACAACTATGTTCATACACTGAGTTTTACCCCTTTTGAAGAGTGTCTTAAAAGTCACATGTTTTAATTGGTAAAATGCCAATTTATGTTACTCAGCGTCACCAACACTGGAATTCATCTAAAATGTTTGCCACCTCTTTCTTGAACAGTGTGAACAATAATAATAATTGTAGTGGCTATTTGTCAACAATAACACTTCAAAAGGCCACTGAGGCACCAGGTATAGTGGATCTTACGCAGATCATGAGTTGGTAATGAGTCCATTGTCCAGACAAGGCATCGACGTTTTTGTGGTATTTATTGGCTTCACCTTGCGGGATCAATACAGCAAAAGGTGTTGAAATGTTTTCTAAACTCAGCCCTGATACTGGTAAAAAACCATAGACCTTCCCGGTGCTCACTGACTGCTGCTGTGCCCTGATTGACTTAAATAAACCCAGCTGTGTGCCCAACATTCACCTTCAAAATAAAAGCATTTTAGTTGGAACACAACTTAACTTAAATAATATGGCTGTAAATTAATTAATTCTACAAAACAAAAAATAACAAATAAATATATTAAATAAATGTGAAAAATACTGAATAGCTTCCACAATAATAATAATATAATATATATTAGAGCACTTTTCAATTACACATATTAGACATGTAAGAGTCATTACTGCGGACATTACCCACAGGAGCAAATTGGGGTGAAGTGTCTTGTGACACAACGGCGGCCGAGGCGGGTTTCGAACTGGAGTTCACCAACGCCTCTATCTGATCATCAACGCTCTAACCACTGCGCCAACACCAACAAGATGTGGAAATGATTTTCCGTTCATCACATTTGTCCCTTTGAGAGACTGAGCAATGAGCAACCTGTAATCGAGCAAATTGGATTAGATGGACAGATGTGATCAAACTGAACCTCGTCACTTTTTATTCCCAAATACAAAACTGTCAGATAATCTCTGGTGATAAAACAGCAGAGGATGTATTCGCAGAGCTGATCCAAAGAGTCGCTGCCAACCCTTCGCCAGCGATGCCAAACAACGAAACAAGTCCGCTGAAAAACATCAAGTGCTTTATTCATTTAGCAATATTGATATTTTTGTTCTCGTATTGTTTGATGCTCACTACCGTGAACAGATGACAAACGGCAATGTAATTGATTTGGCTCGATTCGCATCGGGAGTGAATTCAGAGGACGAGCGATGCGAGAGACGGCGGGAAATATGACCAAATAATAATATCATAGCAATCCTTTAACGCTCCTCTAATGCTCGATGTCTGGGTGTGGAAATGAATTCCTCTGTTCACCAGAGTCTGAGACCTTTTAGGAGGCGCTATCAATTGGCACTTCTAATTGACACGCGATGAGTAATTGGGTAAAAAAAAATGAAGGTGGTCTGGTCATTATCAGTTCTGATGATTCAGTGTATTTTGATAACGCCGCCTGAGATGAGGCCCAGATAATGATGAACATTAAGCTGCACAGTTTTCATTTCCACCCTCAAAGCCCCACCCTTTCACAGCCTAATGACAGTTTTATGGGAGACTTCATTATGCAAAGGGCTGTCGAACAGATAAACATCAGCTTATGTTAATTCGGGGATAAAGTGGCCTCGCTGTGGTCCTCTTCGTGCTGATGTCCAGGTTTATCGTAGAGGTTGCATTGTGACGTGGACGGATGATTTATTGGTAATTAATACATGTTTAACATTATTTGTCCATTGCTGATTTGTTGTCTGCCGACAGCCTAATGAAGAGAAAGCATTACAAGCTGCAGCGGCACTGCATTGCTTAACAAAGACAGTGATTCATCTGAGGTGTAATCGGAGCATGGGTGTCTTGTAGTGTGAGTCCGAGATCATCCTGGCGCTTTTATTAAGTATCAGCCGGTCATGTGGTCCACTTCTCGCATAATGGACGCTCTTCCTTGACCGCAGACACATAAAAAAGACGCTGCAATTGCATTAAATTCTCATTACACGTGTTATTTATTCACTTAATGGTCGTTCCTTCTTGTAAAGGCATTCCTCCTTTGTCAGCCTTATTTATGCCAGAGATTCACTTAGAATTAGAGGTGCAGTGGTTCACCCTGCATTAGTCTTGAGATGTACTTTTTACCAACGTATACGCATAGACAACCTTGTAAAACATAGGCTTACTCGTTCATATCGAAGCATGGATGTTTTCTGTGTATCTGTCACCAAATGCTAAATCTCCCCTTCAATCAGGAGAGACGTTGATGTATGAAATACATATTTATTACTGGGACACGTCATATGAATGAAATAATGATTGCCAGAATTGAGACAGGAGAATGGAATGGTGTTTGGCGATTAGGCCCCGGTTTGCAGGATTATCATTCAGGAGGGTGAAGAACCGCTCCGAAGAAACCCCCCGGGGTCTAGACACTGGTGGTGGTGATACATAGGTGGGACCGGTCTGAAGGGAGAAGGTTTAGCTTGGTCCTGTAGGACAGGGGTTCCCAAACTGTGCCATGCCAAGGACCCCATATAGCATTATCCTCTGGCGGGGACCCACCTGTTGCAATTTTCTTTTTTAAATGATGAGTATATTATGATGGAAAATATGACAAATTAATCGTACAGCTTAATACATTTTCTTAATATATATATTTGTATTAATAATTAATAATCAGTTATTCTTCTAAATTTTTTTTGTATTTATCTTTTGTTTGTCATTCATTACATTGATTGTGTCTTCTGTTATAAACATTCTTAACACAATATTAAACAGTAATATCAACAGCAAACATATTTTTAAAGCATTTTTAAAGTGATTTCTGTCTTTATAATATTATATAATTTTGAACAGTAATATGAACAATTAACATATATTTTTAGCATTTTTGAAAGCTACTTTGTTTTTCAGTGCAGCTAGGTGCCTTCTCCTCTGCAAAGGCCCCTCTTACTTGTGGGGTTCCCCAAGGCTCTATCCTGGGCCCCATCCTATTTTTATTGTATATACTGCCCCTAGGCTCAATCCTCAGAAAACGTAAGATTCCCTTCCACTGCTACGCTGACGATGTTCAGATTTATCTGCCTCTCAAAGGAAATGACAAACACTCACTACAGCAGTTGATGGATTGCCTGACAGAAATGAAGTCCTGGCTGAGCAGACATTTTCTTAAACTTAACGAGAGCAAGACTGAGGTCATCTTTTTTGGACCCCAACCTCGAGCCTCTTCTGTTGACATTCTGGGTCCTCTTAAAACAAACATCCTCCCCTCTGTCATGAATCTTGGAGTGACCTTTACTAACACTTTTAAATTCGACAAGCAGGTCAGCAGCGTATTGAAATCCTGCTTTTTTAAATTAAGAGTATTGGCCAAAACCAAGTCTTTTTTATCTTTTAAAGACCTGGAGAGGGTTATCAACGCCTTTGTGACCTCGAGACTCGATTATTGCAACACTCTATACGTGGGTATGGACCAGGCCTCAATTAAACGCCTGCAGCTAGTGCAGAACGCAGTGGCACGTCTCCTCACTGGCCACAAAAAGCGTGACCACATCACCCCAATTCTGGCCTCACTACACTGGCTTCCAATTCTGTTCCGAGTTGATTTTAAAATCCTTTTATTTGTATTTAAAGCACTAAATGGGCTGGCTCCGGCCTATATAGCTCAACTCCTCCAGCGCTACACCCCAGCCAGAGCGTTAAGGTCTGCTGACCAGCTGCTACTGGTAGTGCCTAAAACCAGGCTAAAAACCAGAGGGCACCGAGCCTTCGCGGCGGCTGGCCCTAGGCTCTGGAACACTCTGCCCCTCCATGTGAGGTCGGCCTAGACCCTAGGGGTTTTTAAATCTAAACTAAAAACTCACTTCTTCACCCTGGCCTTCTAATCAGAGCAGAGCACGACTCATGACACTTCCCTGTGTTTGATTTTTATATTTGATGTTGTAATTTATTGTCTTCTGTTTACATCGGTAGGAATGTGTTATTTATTATCTGCATGTGCAGCACTTTGGCTCGACCGAAAATCGTTTTTAAATGTGCTATAGAAATAAAATTTGATTTGATTTGATACTTATGCCTTAATAATATTATATAATATTCAACAGTAATATTAACAATTAACGTATTTATATTCATATATATATAAACATCAATATTTGCTACATCCGTGCTCTCATCCAGCTGCAGAGCGAAATATATAGCTCTCACTTGCTCCAAAAGCTGAGCAGATACTCAGTTTCACTCTCAGTAGCGGCAGCTCGATTCTGATTGGCTTGAAGGGCGGTCGTGTGATTTAAAATAAAATATTAATAAATAAAAAATATGAAAAAATTGGCATCAAAAGAGGACACATAGATTGATAGATATGCAGTTATTAATAACATCTAAAAAACCAAAAAATAAATGTAACTTTAAAAAAAAAAAGAAGATTCCCCTTTCCCTCAAACTTTGCGTGACCCCCCTGGCACCCCCTGGCGGCCCCCCGGGGGGTCGGGGCCCCCACTTTGAAAAACACTGCTGTTGGAGGCGAGAGGGGTGGAGGAGGGTTGCGTATTGTCACCTGGAATGACAGCTGACAAGAGGGAAGAGCAGATATAAAGGGATTCGCGGGTGCAACGATAGGCTTGTGAGAATGGAGAGAGGAGTGATTGGTTAGCTGGGGAGTGACGCCCCCGATCACTTAATGAGGGAGGAGAGGGTAAAGAAGTGACGTGTAATATGAATGAAGAGCTTGGTCTTCCTGCTTGAACTTGCGCTAAGCTTCATTTGTCAAGAGCAGGATATATTTTTCTTATGTATGTGTTCCCCATTTATTGAAGTCAGTCGGTGTGTTTCCAACTGCTTCTATGCATATTTGTCAAAATCCATTGGTAACAGACTTGGCAAATAAATCATACTTTACATGAAGCATTTAAATTAAACACACACCAGAGCTTTACTGGACAGAAACTCCATATTTACTTTGCTAAAGACATTATGTTTTCAGTGTGTGTGTGTTTGTGCAAGATTACAGAGAAACAACTTCCTCAATTTCCTTTAAACCCGGTAGCAATTGCTAAAAAAAGAAATCAAAAAGAAGTTGGAGCGGATCCAAATGACAGCAAAATAAATTGGCGTTGATGGAAGTCTGTGTCATGTTTTCAACATCGTTGTCAATCGCTTGACCAATGTTCTTTTAACCTTTCATTGCACCATCTTCTGCAATGGTCTAATTGAACCTGACCTTAAGGGTCCGACTTGTTTTAAAGAGGCCAGAATTGCCTCCACTTCCTGTGAGAGAATTCCCTACACCAGGGGTGCCCAACCTTTTTTGAACCGAGAGCTACTTTTAAAGTTGCCAGTCTGCCGAGATCTACCAGTCCAAATAGAGAGGCCATTACTGACAGCCTACTACCAGGTAAATACACACTTCTACTTGTATAAAACTGACCTTTGTACGAATAATACTTCATAAAATACTGCAGATCCTTTATCTCACCTCTTTCTAATCTACACACATACAAGTATTTACTGAAGTTACACAACAGTGTTGGAGTTTATTCACACGTCACTACAGTGGGTAATGTTTTCAGGAAGCATTGAACAGTGCTGCCACAGATGACACAGGAAAAAAGAAAAGACTCTGAACCCTTTCTTTGCCATTATTTAAAAATAGTGTTGCTACAAAAGTATAAATTAGGCTTACTAATAAGACCACTCAGATCTGAAGCTACACTAAAAGCTGTCTAAAAAAGACAAAATTAATAGAATCAAACCCTTTTTTGTAGCATTTTAGTCGAGTATAAAAATAAATGCCTTTAAAATAGGATGCAAGCAACACTAGTTTCTTAACCTGAATTGATAATAGACTATAATCAATTTAAACAGAACAGATCTTAATGTTTGCATTCACATGTACAATAATTATAATGAATAAGTTCAAACAAACTAAAACTTACAGCTGATTAATAACGGTATCTAACTTGAGTTTTTATTATATCAAAAACCTGTTGAAATGCTGCTGTTATTTTTACTGTCCCCCAAAAGCTCATCGGCAGCCTCCAGGAATGCTTCTTTCACAACTTCGCCATCTCTTAAAGACTTCATGTGTTTCGCAAGAACGTGACTGACACGATAAGATGCTCTGGTAGCAGCCTTGCTCTTGTTGTTGGGCCTGGTGAAAATGGACTGCTGTGCATTTAGCTGTCCTTTCAGGCCCCTCCCCTTTTGGAGCGTAGGGCAGAATTAGGAGGGAATTCCGTCTCGTAGCGTTTGTGCACTGTTTTGAAATGCCGCTCCTAAATTACCCTTCTTCGATAAAGCCACGCTCGCATTGCAGATGAGACAGATGGACTTTGAATTGAAATAGATACACAAATAATCATCCTCCCACTCGGAGTGAAAATTATATATTTTGGGCTTTTTTGCTTCTGCCATAATTGCGGTCTTGTGTGTGTGCCGACTGTCACTTCTGTTGACACGGACAACGTCAGCGAACTAGTGCCCACTGCCCACCAGCCATGCCCCGACACATGGGGTCACGCCGGCCAATCACAAAGCTTTGATGCGTTCAAGTGCATTATTCTGGCACAGGAAGATTATGTTATAGGACATTAACGATAAAACATAATATTGTTGTTCTATTTTTAGACACATCGACTCGCGATCGACTGGGAATCTCCCCGCGATCGACCGGTTGGGCACCCCTGCCCTATACGTTAGACCCGTGATGTTTGCTTATCATTACTATAGTAGAAGGGTGCATTTACGTTGGCACATTTAAAGACTTGCTCACTAAGTGCTCTCCACCTGCCAAAGGATTTCGCCTCACGTATCTATCCTCATCCATTCAATCCTGAGCAGCTGCATTAAACGGTAACAAATGAAGGTTTTAAAGGATAAGGCATGAGCAGTAGGCGTCTTGTTACTGTTGTATGTGGGATGACTTGAGGTCACAAGTCGGTTAAAGTGGAATTGTTTCGGAATCTAAGTTGAAGGAACAGAAAATTAGCAAGCCAACAATACGCTTTATTATTTGGGAGCAAAGGTTAGTGCCTTCTCTCATACTAGTTTTAAATACATTGGCATTTATATTTTCAGTGAGCAGATCAAGGACGAAGAGGCAGTGAGGTTGAGAAGAATCCAAAAGACATACAAATATATGTTTGTTTTGGCATTACTTTTTAGACATAACTTGATTACAGATCTTTCTGAACACAGTTACAAATCATGAACCAACTCTTACTTGACCTTTGATTTATTAGCGTTTTCGGCAAAATGGTGACGCTTTTGCTGCTAAAAACAATAACATGTCCACAATGGATATCAAAAATAAAAAAATAACTGAATGCTGAGGTTGTATTTGAGCTTTTTCAGTCAACATGTCTTCACATCAACTCAAGACAGAAGTGTATTGATGATCATTATGAAAGACTCATTGTATAACTTGTTGACTTTAAAGCTCCAAAGCAAATGTATGCAACCACTGAGAACTGTAGCTTAAAAAAAATATGAATATTGCAATGAGTCAAACATTCTATATAGGTTAATAATATTCCCCCATACATAATTCAAAAATATTTCTCATCATAAAATATTCAGTTTGTATACAAAATACTAGTAACTGTTTAGACGTTTTCTGAAAGCAGCACGATGAAGCAATCTCTTGGTATAATTCTGGGGTTTCCATCGGAAACATCAAATACATAACGAGGTGTTGAGAAAGATCAATACAAACTACCTAGGATGGAGCTAGTGAAAACACACCTATAGGAAAGCATGGTTTCAAAGCGTTTTTAAAAAAAATCAGCTTGGTAAATGCAGAAAGACGCAACTAAATTAAGTAATTATTAAGTATCAACTGATCTTTTTTTAGTAACTATTTATATTTAAACATTGTAGCTTTATATATTTTAACATTCTGGTAAAGTGCATATGATGACCCTGATTATTATTGCTATCTCTGCTTTATCACTGTTTTTATGGATGTGTTCTTATTTATGTTATGTATTGCATTGAGAGATGCCAACTGAATTTCGTTGCACTGATGTGTGATGACAATACAGATATATTCTATTCTATTCTATTCTAAATTGTGTGGGCGTGGAGGCGTTTCTGCACTGAAGGTCCATTGAAATGTGCACCACAAAACAGTGCATTCACAATGGTGATGTAACTGAAAGGTCCCAACTAAATACTTATTCAGAAAATAATAGATCAATGTGTCCTAGCCAAGAGCCAAAACCAATTTAATATACGTTTTAACCACATTTCCAGAAAGTTAGCAAACAAATTAATGTACATTTCCTTCCAAAACGGTTATATAATTATTAGGAATCGTACATCAAGATACTCAGCTCGGGTCACTTAAACATGCCTGAGGTGTGTGGCGCAGTGGATAGAGCCTTGGTGTTGGGATCAGGGGGTCACAGGTTCAAACCCCACTGCAGTCAGCATGTCGTTGTGTCCCTGAGACACTTCACCCCAAATTGCTCCTGTGGGGATTGCCCACAGTATTGAGTATGTAAGTCGCTTTTAGCGTCTAACAAGTGACATGTAATGAAATGAAAACCTTTGCACTTCGAATACAAACCCTCATTTAATTTCAAACCTTTATTTAATCAGATTGGTCCCATTGAGACGTTGCCACCCAAGAGGATATTCAGGGTATTCTAACGTTCTTACTCGGGATGTAACGATACCAAAAACTCACGGTACGATAATATCGCGATAAAAAGTCCACAGTACGATATTTATCGCGATGTTGAAAATGTTTTACTTGAACTGTTTTTCTTTATTAAATAATAAATCTGATTTGTACAGCATTTTAGTAGGATAGTAGTATTTTAAAGTGTCAACAATATAATAATCAGACCCTGCAATAGAATAAATCAAGTTTCACTTTAGTTTTTCAAGTAACTCAACTCTAACTCACTCACTCAGATTCATCAAGGTTCTCTTTTAGGAATATGAGCATGTCCACATTTCCAGGTAGAAGCTGGGATGTTACACAACCACTTTTTAATTTGCGTCTGACCCCGAGGGAGACAAGAGCTTTCCCGTGATTTTTACAGTTGAAAAAATGTACTTTAGCTCCAACCATTAGCACTGAGTTTGGCGGATTAAGATCATCTGAGAGTTTGACTTCCACAGAACGGAGCCTCTGACTGGCTGGATGTGTTTGTGATGCTTCGCAAGCCGGATACTGAAATGAAAGAGGCACCACTCGAGGGCTTCTCTGTCTTAATCCGTGGACATTATCTCTACACTGTAAGCGGGGCTTGGCTCGTTACCCCGCAGTGGAGATCCAGGCTGGCAGGGTCTCGGGCAGAGAGGCAGAAAGGGAAGGAGGGAGGGGGGGCCCAGAATGTAATCTCCAGATTAGATGGCGAGACGAATTCCTGCTGCCAGCCTGACCTTGTCAAGGCAGTGGAGGAGCCAGAGTGAAATTGAGATTTCAGGACACGAGCGAGTCGAGGAGTGTTTTTTTTTCTAGCGTTAGCGTTTCTCTTTCAAGGGTCACAGCCTCGACACCATGATTCACGCTAAATGCGGGTGGTCACACATGATCTGTGTGTGTGGCAAACAGTTTCTGGCACCGATCGTATTGCCTGAAACCCTTGGCTGTCCGTCAAAGGACTGCAGTCTTTATGGGATGTGGCAAAACATTAAAACATGTCTAATGCAGTGGAGTTTGCCATGATTTATGGAGACTGGGATACGTTCACACATGTCAAGTTTCAAGGCTTTTATTGTCATGTGTGCATAGCTAGTGTAGTTATGACAATGAAAATATTGTTGTGCAACACAATAAAACAGATCAAATAGTACAAGTAAAGAAAATAGAATATAATATAAACTGTGCAGAATAGTCTATATACAGTAATTGGAATATTGATATACTGTATATGAGTTGCAAACAGATGCATGTAGAATGAAGACAGTGTGGATAATATTAAAGAGGACAAATAATGCTCATTTCCAGGTTCTTATTTGTATGTGATGCCTCTACTGTCTCCGTGCTTTAATGTTCAAAAAGCACTGCCTGAGCTGCAGCACTTCTTTTCACTGACTCGATTAGGTTAGTGGAAAACAACATTTACTTGAACCTAATATTTTTTATTTGATCGAAACATTATTGATTTTAATTAACGTAATACAGTTATGTGAAATCTGTTGACATAATACATTTAATTAAAGTGTCAGGTTTTTTTGTTTTTTTAAAGTAATAAGACATTATTTTATTACATTACATCACGTGTCACTTGTTAGACGCTTTTATCCATTCTCAATACTGTGGTCAATCCCCACAGGAGCAATTTGGGGTGAAGTGTCTCAGGGACACAACGACATGCTGACTGCAGTGGGGTTTGAACCTGTGACCCCCTGATCTGAACAACAACGCACTAGCCCACTGCGCCACAGCCTCTAATTCTAATAACCTGCAATAAAACACACTCCTGCTCAGGTGAATAATCCAAGGAGTTTAGCAGCCAGCTTTAGATTTTCAAGTGCCTGAAAATTGTAAAAGATATTACAGATTTAGTTCTTGGACTATATTATTGTTATTTACTAGCGCTAATGCAATGCTACACCATAACTGCCAGTTGTAGCCACGGTCCAGCAGAACTTAATTGTCTTGATTATATTATTTATGGTTAAATTAGCAAAAATCCGGAGTCGAGGAAAACATTCTAATTAAAATATTGCTTAATTCGCAAAAGTAATCGGTGCATGGAAACTCATGACATTTAAAACAAAACTAAAGGACACAAACACCATTTCTTTGCACATATGTACCACTATAATTGCATGTACGATTACATTGCTCATTCTATGAAGCTGAGTGTTTTAAGGGCCTTTAAATATTTACAGAACTTTAAAAAGAAAGCTTTCAGACATAATTGCAGTCTGAATTCTTCTGTAATGAGTGACCTCATTGTGCTTTGATTGTGTTGGTTTCAGCATGTTCTGCCAGATAGAAACTGGAGAATGAGAATGCAGCGTTCATGTTTGAGCATTTCATTCATTTGACCCGTAATTGCAAAATAAAAAAAGAATGAGTCCGTCTGCCGCAGAAAGCATCTCTTGCATAAACTAAGTGGACGAGAAGCTGCCGATAAAACTACCTTTGTGCTATTTAGCCGAGATATGTTTTTATTGCCTCAGACGCTCAGAGGAGAAGAGAAACTCACCGTCTTCCAATATTCTCTTCAATTATTTACGCACTAAAACACACTAAGGTTTTCTACGCAGGTGCCTCCTGTCTGCGCTGAAATGAAAAGCGAATAACAACTTTCATAAATACAAATGAATATAGAAAAGTTGTCAGTTTTGCTGGTGTTTCTTGATAAGGACTGTGAGCGGCATGCCCTGGAAAAACAAATCAATCAATAAAATACGACACACCGAGTTGTTTAATTGAAATGTCAGATGTTTCTGCTATTATTTAAGACCAAAGGAGTCTCTATGAATAGTGCACACAGGGTGATGTAACTCCTGACAGGCTGTAGTAACTGCAGAGAGTGTTTTGCCCTGGAGCCATCTCCTAGACAAATACCACATTTTGATGAATACCTGTAAATTGACCCACTAACGTTAACAACGGTGGCATTTAACGCTCATTTAGGAGGCGGTTTAACGCTCATTTATATTTTATTGATTCCAACACACCAGATATTTCTGCTTAAAGAGGCCTTATCATTCTTTTCAGGGTTTTCTCTTTCATGTAGTGTGTTGTGTTATATAGGTTTTAGTGCATGTAAATGGTCTGCAGTGGCTAAAATCCCAAAGTTTACACAGGAAACACTGCATACTGATATACACCTGAACATCAGCAGGAGAGGACTCTTTAAAGTGAGACACTACATGCTGATATACACCTGAACATCAGCAGGAGAGGACTCTTTAAAGTAGAGACACTACATACTGATATACACCTGAACATCAGCAGGAGAGGACTCTTTAAAGTGAGACACTACATGCTGATATACACCTGAACATCAGCAGGAGAGGACTCTTTAAAGTAGAGACACTACATACTGATATACACCTGAACATCAGCAGGAGAGGACTCTTTAAAGTAGAGACACTACATACTGATATACACCTGAACATCAGCAGGAGAGGACTCTTTAAAGTAGAGACACTACATACTGATATACACCTGAACATCAGCAGGAGAGGACTCTTTAAAGTAGAGACACTACATACTGATATACACCTGAACATCAGCAGGAGAGGACTCTTTAAAGTAGAGACACTACATACTGATATACACCTGAACATCAGCAGGAGAGGACTCTTTAAAGTAGAGACACTACATACTGATATACACCTGAACATCAGCAGGAGAGGACTCTTTAAAGTAGAGACACTACATACTGATATACACCTGAACATCAGCAGGAGAGGACTCTTTAAAGTAGAGACACTACATACTAGTATGAACCTGAAAATGAGCAGAATTTGTCCGAACACAGGTTTCCATGTACCACTGTTAATCCAAAGATTTTTCTCAGAGAATAAAAAGGTATCTGAGTCGGTCTATAATACAAAGTCTAATCCAATTTATTCCAAAGTTTGAGCCCATGCTGGGGTCGGAGTACCCTTGAACGTCCAGAGGTCTTGGATAATTAGTGCTTTAATCAGTGCTTACACCAGGGACAAAGTACTTCTCATTATATGTGTTAGCTGTGAAGTTTTGCTTCACACATATTGTTTTCCAAAGTGGCGCCACTGAGAGCCTCCATACTGCCTTATTAAATAACTGCTGACCTGACGCTATTTTTCACATTTAAATTACAGCAACACTTGCTCCTACCACTTTTATATTATAGGTAATCAGTTAGGAAATGAAACAAGGGTAATTCAAAGAGTAAACATGCCCTTATTTAGCATTGCCAAGCATTTATACCCAATGTGTATGTTAATAGATTGGTGTTTCGTGCCAAATGCACCAATTGAAAAGCCAGATTTGGTGCATTTAAAAGAATATGCTGCAATAAAACATGTATTCTTGTCTCATTACAAATCAGAATTAATCGCATTACATTCACTACATGTAATAAAAACAGGTCCTTTCCACTGTTCTTGAGACGCTTCCTTATGTCTTGTCCGGTAACAAGCGATACACCCAGTGTGCACATGCTGTATTTATGATGTATCGCACCCCTCAACATGAAATTGGTAGACTTAATGACCCAATTGCCTCCGTCCCCAATGCGACTCTAGCTCGCAGCTGAAGTCATGCATAATCCCACAAAATCTACCCAGCTTATGAATTTTAAATGAGGAGACCTAAATCACAGAGCTGCTTTTAAGTGAATCCATTTCTAACAGAAAAGCAGACCTCTGGGAGAGCGTCCTGCATGTTGGGGGTCGTGGTGTCACCATTATACGGCCTGTAAATATATATTGTTAATGCATGCTACGGTTGTTAAGTCGACATATTTGATTGCAGGAAATAGCCATAAAAACACAGAAAGCCGGACTCTTCTCTTGCCTTAAAGGTTACATGTTTTAAAAGGTTTTATTACAACTCTGGTATTAAGGTAGTGGTTTTAGAGTAATCAATATATTTGCTCTGATGTGGGATATGCATTCACTAGAGATCCAAATGCAATGAATGTATAACATATTCAATTTTAAACACTATTATCGACTCTTCTATCTGTGCTCTGGAGGATACACTTGCCCCACAGTATATATTCATATATTATTGGATATTTATGTACATCCATTTCCCCTGATGAGGATTTTTTTATCGCTGAAGTGCATCTCACATATTTGCATTCCTTCTTTTTAATTTGAGTGATTTACCTTTTTAGTTTTTAAGGGTTAGAGGTGCACATGTACACCGTCGAGTGATTTGTGAAGTTAATCAGGAGCCTGACTGAACTATAAACAGGACCACTTACTTAGCAACGTACCAACGTAGCTTTACTTACGCAATTACTTTCTCACGTACTTGCTTTGGTGCTTACTTACCTACTTATATACTTACTTACTTCTTTACATACTTACTTAGGTACTTACCAACTTACATACTTACTTACTTCCTTACGTACTTCCTTCCTTACTTACCTATTTGCTTAGGTGCTTACTTACCTTCTTGCTTACTTACTTCCTTACTTACTTCCTTACGTACTTACTTACTTATACGAATGACCTGCAGGATGCTTGAGAGCAGATAAACATGTCTGTCTGCAGAGAGGAGAGTCCAGCCTACAGACAGAGGAATCAAATCATGTATTTTCCTAAACCTCCTTTCCTAACCTCAGTGAAACATCCGGGGGTAAAGCAAAGCCTGAGCTACACAAACAGGACCACTCACCTACGTACCAACATACCTACGTACTTACTCTCACATACCTGCTTACGTACCTACTTACCTTCTTATATACTAACTTACCTACATGCTTACTTACTTCCTTACGTACTTCCTTACTTACTTGCTTACATACTTACCTACTTGCTTACCTACTTGCTTACTTACTTCCTTACGCACTATACAAAATGTTTTGAAACTGATGGATAATTCTCGTACAACTAATTCAGTCTCATCTATGTTGAACAAAGTAGTATGTACAGAGTATTTGGTTCTAAAAATGTTTGAGGAACTGTTACAAATAGCCAATCCTGCTGTTTTCAAGCAGGACCAGATGCTATTAAATGTACAAATTGTGTTTACAGCATATTGACATCACTATGTAACACTTGTGCTTCTATTGGCTCCCGCTCCAACACATTGTACGTGATAGACTAAGGGGCGGGACATCTCTAAGAGGTTGACCAATCACAACAGAACAGGCCAGCTAACCAATCAGAGCAGACTGGGCTCTGGTTTCAGACAGAGGGTGAAGGCTTGTAGGTTGATAATACATGAGCATCAATATATAATATATGGAGTCAAACACAAGACATCTAAAGTGGAATATTCTAATTCATTGATTCCTCTTGAGAGAGAAATGACTTTAAAAGCTTTATCAACTCACTGAGTCTCTTGACATATCACAAGTCAGCAGTATTGTTGAATGGAAGAAATGTACCGCACTATACACACAAAGGAGAGCAGCAATTTCAATCGACAGAGACTTGAAGTGATTTTCAATGAGCTTCCAGATTCCATGGCACTGATATAATAGAGGTATTCATTGTGCCTTGCAAATTAGAACATGCCATTCATTATCCAGCCGAACGAGAGGAGTCCCGTTGAGCTTTAAGAGAGAAAACAACTTGGGAACGATTGTGGCCTGGTGTCACTGTTTAAATCTCACTTTTAAAAACTTGGAAATAACTCAGAGTTTGAAGTGGTTCTCAGTTCACGTCTTTCTCATAAACGCCCGCATGAACATGATCTTTTAGAAGAGTTTAGTTCATGTTGGATCTGCTTAGAACACCTTCTGATTGATAGCTGTGCAAATTGGGGTTTATTCTGACTTGATTTTCCTTATAGGCAAGTCGGATGAAATGACTCCCGTAAACTGTAAAGGTCACCTATCATGCAAAATCCACTTGTTCATATCTCCTCTACATCAACATGTGTCCCCTCTTCTTCATGTCTCTTCTACATCAACATGTGTCCCCTCTTCTTCATGTCTCTTCTACAGTAACATGTGTCCCCTCTTCTTCATGTCTCTTCTACATTAACATGTGTCCCTCTTATTCATGTCTCTTCTACATCAACATGTGTCCCCTCTTCTTCATGTCTCTTCTACATCAACATGTGTCCCCTCTTCTTCAATGTCTCTAACTACATCAACATGTGTCCCCTCTTCTTCATGTCTCTTCTACATCAACATGTGTCCCCTCTTCTTCATGTCTCTTCTACATCAACATGTGTCCCCTCTTCTTCATGTCTCTTCTTCATCAACATGTGCCCCCCTCTTCTTCATGTCTCTTCTCATCAACATGTGTCCCCTCTTCTTCAATGTCTCTTCTACATTAACATGTGTCCCCTCTTCTTCATGTCTCTTCTACATCAACATGTGTCCCCTCTTCTTCATGTCTCTTCTACATCAACATGTGTCCCCTCTTCTTCATGTCTCTTCTACATCAACATGTGTCCCCTCTTCTTCATGTCTCTTCTTCATCAACATGTGTCCCCTCTTCCTCATGTCTCTTCTACATCAACATGTGTCCCCTCTTCTCCAATGTCTCTTCTACAGCAACATGTGTCCCCTCTTCATTTCATGTCTCTTCTAACATTCAACTATGTGTCCCTCTTCTTCATGTCTCTTCCTAACAATCAACAGGTTGTCCCCTCTTCTCTTCATGTCTCATTCTTTCCGTCAACATGTGTCCCTTCCTCTTCTTCATGTCCTCGTTCTAGCATCAACATGTGTCCCCTCTGTGGAAGAGACTCTGAAAGTTTCAGGAACAAAGATTCTCTCTCTTTTTGATCCATTTTCTATAAAAAAACCTGTCTGAAAAATGAGCTGATCAGATTGTGGCCACTTTATGATGTCATAACGATGTTTTGTCTTGTGTAACCATTAGCCAATCAGCAACCAAGGTAACCCCCCCCCCCCTCTTATCACCTGAATCTCCTCCTAGAGCTCCATTGAGTTCTTTGGACCAATGTCTCTCAGAGGGGCGTGGGGAGGGGGCTCCTTATTTTCATCTAAAGTAACAGACAGAGAATCAGCACTTTGGAAACAGGGCCTGAAACAGAGGGGATTATGGGTAATGCTGCAATGATCTGTTTGGTGTGTTTCAGCCAATCAGAGACAGGCTCTGTATATATCTGAGAGCTATAATATATTAATGAACGACAGTATAATAGGGGACCTTTAAGTAAACACATTGAATGACTTGGAGTTAGGAACACCACCTTGCTCACAATCTCCTAATACTGAATATTTTGAGGACAACGCCTGGTGGAATCAGAACACTCTTCTTGGCATGTTGCTAGGCGATGCATTCATATTAATGTTGTTCTTTTCTCCGAACGTGTGCACTCGCAGCCCCTCTTGGGATCAAATGCAGCTTAAGATATCTCCATCTCACTGATACTTCTTTTATCCTCGTTAAAACTCAAATCAAAGGTTTTAAATCACTATTGTCTTTTATAATGCTGATATGTTCAGCCGTTTTCTGACATAATTGAAAAATGTGGTGTTTTGATGAGATATTCGAATGTTTTCAGATTTAAAAGCGTGAATTTAATCATCACCAAATCTCCATTCGAAGGTGACATGTCAAGTAAAAGCATCATTTGTTTTAAAATCTTGTTTTTTTTTTCCATTTAAAAGGTTTTAAATAAGAGAAATGAATCGTTCACCCTCTGCTTCACATTCACCCTTTCCCTCCCGCTGAGCTTTTAGCCTGAAGTCTTTGTCGTTTCTCCTCCCCACACCTCTCAGCAAAACCATTTTCCTGGCACTAAAACACAGATGTTATCCATCTGATTAAACGTTCAAGGTTACAATCTCCAAATACATCAAAGTCTCCAAAAGAAAAAAGCGTGACAAGCCAACATTTTCGGGTTGCCTAAAGGTGCAAACTCAAATGTCTTTCCCATCGTTTTTCTTCCCAGTTCGGTCAAATGAAAACGTATTAGCGTAAACAAGACTCAGCCGATAGAAGGCATTATTGACACTGAAAGGATCTTTGTTTACAAGGACTAAAAGGGTTGAGGAAATCTGCCCAGGAAAATGAAAAGCCAGTTGAGAAAAGTATCAACATTGAAAAAGATAGTTGGTTCATTGTTTGAGTCGTTTCAATATTCTCTGTGTTCTTGCTTTTCATTTCCAATTTTTTGTTTTAATGCAGTAAATCTGAAAATTTCAACTGAGGATGTTCAATCTTAATTCTTAAATGTTATGGACTGACAGAAACAATCACATTCAACCAATTTGGAGAGTTTGGAGGACAACAAACTTCCATTGGAGGGGAACTTTGGGATTTCATAAAACACTACAAGAACGGAAAAAGCACAAAAGGGCCCATTTAAAGTAATAATGCTAAGCTAGGCTAGCCACCTACTGTCACGATTCTTGTGTTGTGTCACGTTTTTAGTCTTGTGTGTCTGGTAGTGGGTGTTTTGCTTTTCTCCTTGTCATGTTTTCCTCCCTGTGTATTGTCTGGTCTCTTTTTCCCTGTGTTTTCCTGTCTGTCGTTAGTTTCCCTGGTGTGTCTAATTTCCTGATTGTTTTCACCTGTCACCCCTTCTGTGTCTCCTGTGCTCATCAGTGTCAGCCCCGCCCCTGATTGTTCCCACCTGTGTCTTGTTACCCTGTGTTTAAATTCCCCAGTCTCCCAGTGTTCAGTTAGGGATGTCCCGATCTCATTTTTTAGCTTCCGATCCGATTCCGATATTTTCATATAGGTTCCGATCCGATCCCGATATTTCCCGATACCGGTTTTCCGATACCGATTTCCGATATCACTTTTTGTGTTGGAAAACAGCATTTAATTTCGTATACATTAAGAAATAGACAGGCACCCAAATAATTTATTAGACGACAAAAACCGGAGTTTTCCACAAGTGAAATTGGCTGGTCGTCCCCTGCTATGCACTCCACAATCAGCTCAGTAATCTTGCGAAATCTCTCGGAGTCTCGAGGAAGTAAAGCCTTTCGTTTCAAGCTGTCCCGCAGTGTTTGTTGATGGAGTCCATCAGTCGCAGACGCTGTCGCTTTACAGTAGGCGGCGTGTTCGTCGGGGTGGTGCTTTTTAAGATGTTTTATTAGGTTTGTGGTGTTGTAGTCCCTGTTAGCACCACCTCGTGAGACTTCCACACCACAGACTTTGCATGTCGCAGTCGGCGACTCACTTGTAGTTATTTTAAAATGATGCCAAACTGCAGACATTTTAACTAGCTAACGATATGTGTCCGTTCCACTTTTATAACTCGATAATGGCGGCTGATGCAATAGAACAACAACGACAAACAACGTAACAACGTAACAATGGAATCATGGGAAATATTAACTATGGATCGGCCATGACATTTAATTGGATCTGCCGATCCACCTTAAAACCCAGTATCGGGATCCGATCTGGGGATCGGGATCGGGACATCTCTATTTTCAGTGTCAGTTCGTTTTTGTCTTTTGCCATGGAAGGTATTGTCTCTTGCTATGGTCAGGTCTATGCTCCTTGTGCTCTTAAAAAAGTTTGATTCCTCACTACGTGAGCGCTTTCAGTTTTTGTTCTCTATTTTTGTCATCTCGGCTAGAGATTTGATAGTTACCTTTTTTGTTGTTTAATGCTGTATTTGGAAAATAAAGTATCTTACAAATACTTTACCTCTGTCTCCCGGGTCGTGCAATTGGGTCCTACATCCTAAGTGTCTGAGTTTGTAACATCTACTCATTCCAGCACTAGTCATAACACACAAACAGTATTGTCTTTGTCTTGGAAACAAAGCAAATACATATATTTCCCAGTTTAACTTTTCTTAGTCATTTTACTGTCATGCACTATTGCTAGTGATGGCAAAATGAAGCTTTGAATGAAGCGTCAAACCACTTGGACAATTGTGTCGGAAATAGGTTCATTTCTCGAAGCTTCAGTTACAGCGACCTCGCCTGGCGAAGTGCAAGGCTGCAGTGGGTTTAACGTATCTTTGCCTTGAAAAATATTCGATGCACACACTAAGACTGAATATCATGTTCTATTTGCAATTAAAGATTGATAATTGTGTGTATTGGGTTATTGAGAAGAGACTAGAGAGTGCTAGACGTTTTTTGGTAGGAGAGGGCCTTTTATCAGTTATTAAAGTTGAAAAGCAATGATTAAAATACATCCATTCCGGGCTTTGAACCAGCTGCGCGGAGGACATCGCCGCATTCGGGCCGCCGGCTCGACCCACTGGGCTATCTATTGCTTAACATATTGAACTGTTTTTATATTACTGATAATTGTCTTTTTGTTCACAACTTCTCCACATTTCGAAGTGTTTCCCGAGCCAGAACGACCTATCTTTCTTCCTGGCTTGCTCTATAATGATATCAAATGCAATACCAACAACAACTCAACAGCAACAACGCAAACTACGACAACAACCCACACATTGCGCATTGTTTAGAGCGGTCATAAAGTGTTGAAGCGCTCACATTTGAAACTGTTTCAACCTGTCAGAATCGAGACGAGGCAGAGCATTGAATCGCGTGAATGGACCCGCGAACCAGTCAAGTGATTCATTCAGGAAATGAAGCAGTTGCTGCTTCGGGCGTCATATGTCACGTGATTTGAAGCAAGCTTCGAAGCACTGCTTCTATGGAATAGGAAGTCCAGGGTAGAAGCTCCGTTCGAAGCTTCAGTGTCAAACTGCCATCACTAACTATTGCTACTTGTCAACACCGACTGATCACTTTTTCTCCTTTCTTCTTTCTAGAGATCGAAAAAGTTCAGAAAGACGAGGACAAGGATGACGAAAAGTTCATCGACGTCGTCATCAACAAGAACATGAAACTGGGCCAGAAAATTGTAATAACCAGTCAAGCAGTTTCCTAAAGTAAGTTCTACAGAACCACATGTCATCCTACAAAAATGACATGTGCATATATACAGAATTTAAGATGATGGTATTTATAGATGATGATGCATCTCTGGTTATGATTACGATTCCCTACAAGATGCCACTTGACACATTTTGTTGACGCTTCATGTTATTCGATGTAACATTTCCGGCGTACAGGCAGGATGTTTGCTGACAGAACTGGGGTAGATAGAATTATATTAAGGGGTGTTACTTCCTGCAAGAGTTGTTTAAGTGTAAATCCCACTCTCCTTCATTACGCTGACCTTGGTCAACGACGCTTTGAGGTCTCGGTATATTAATTTGTCAATGAATATTTATGAATATGATTCAAAGGAATTATCTGGTGGTGGATTTCATTTTCTTGAGTGTGTTGACTTACACCTCGGTTCTGGGGTTTATTTCCAACTTCTAGAGGTCTTTTTCTCATTAATTCGGAAGGTGAGAGTACGTATAACTCAAGTCCAGTGGTGCATGTAACTATGTTAATTAACTGTACTCAAACACAATGTTGAGTTGCTTTACTTGAGTGTTTTGCGACTTTGTACTTTTACTCCACTACATGTATTTAATATCTTTAGTTAATTCACAGATGTGGATGAATGATGGTAAATATAATCAAGTGTTGAATCAGACTTTAGTTCCACCTGGAGTAAATCCACCAGCTACCCTGCAGAATACAAAGTCATTCAAACTAGCTGCACCTTTACCAGCTTTGAGAACACTTTCATGATCAATCATTATAAAACATATCATAGATATTATTCTGAAATGGACCAATCTGCACAAAGACTACTTTTACTGTCGCTACTTTCACTATATTTTGATGAGAATACTTTTCTACTTTCACTTGAGGAACATTTTGAATGCAGGACTTTTACTGTAACAGAGTATTCCTACACTCTGGTACTTCTACTTTTACTCAAGTACAAGATCTGAGTACTTCTACTTTTACTCTAGTACAAGATCTGAGTACTTCTACTTTTACTAAGTACAAGACCTGAGTACTTCTACTTTTACTCAAGTACAAGACATGAGTACTTCTACTTTTAATCAAGTACAAGATCGGAGTACTTCTACTTTTACTCAAGTACAAGACATGAGTACTTCTACTTTTACTCTAGTACAAGATCTGAGTACTTCTACTTTTACTCTAGTACAAGATCTGAGTACTTCTACTTTTACTCTAGTACAAGATCTGAGTTACTTCTACTTTTACTCAAGTACAAGATCTGAGTACTTCTACTTTTACTTTTGGTACTCACACCAATATATATATATATATACCGGTATATTTTGACTTGAGTAACATTTTGAATACAGGACTTTTCTTGCAACACAGTATTCCTACACTTTAGCACTTCTCCTTTACTTTAAGTTCAAGATCTGAGTACTTCTCCCCCCTCTGAGAGAGTCCAGTACAGGGAGCTTCCCGTTGACCTCCACATGAAGCCCGTTTTGAGCGATCACACTGTTGCCACATCTGAGTGCACTCCAGCCTCGCCCCCACGCACGAGGAGCCTTCAGGTTTTATCGGAGCCTTTTGCTCGATGCATGACAGGGATTTCCCGCTGGGAGCACGATGGGGAGGCTTGGTGTAAAAGTGAGAGGCTTGCTCTAGACGGGAACATCACTCAAGTTTTCACATCAGCCCTCGGGGGGAAAGGACAGCGGTGTGTGGAAAGAGACAGGGAGGAAACTCAGTACAGGAGTCAAACTCTGACCCAGTAAAAGCTCGACAGCGACGACTGGGCTTCACAGTAAGATGCATTCCTGCTCAATATCACTAGAATGTTAATGACATGCACGCGGGGTGTACAAATCAACACCCGACATTTGATCTAACACTTTATGCTCACTCTGAAAACATAGCTGTTTTTGATCTGTGACATCCTTTCACATCCTCAACACTCTTTGCGTGAGAAAGGAGGAAACAAACAACAATAATATATAAAGTTGTGATTTTTGTGAATATTGATGTACTTGCTGTGAAGACTTGTTCTAAAATGTGCCTCGTTTCCCCTTCTCTACATCCTTGATTATTCCATGTAAGCACTGATTTGGTGAATAATGTGGCAGGTATAGATAGATAGATAGATAGATATAGATTGATAGATAGATGGATAGATATGGATAGATAGATATGGATAGATAGATATGGATAGATAGATATGGATAGATAGATATGGATAGATAGATAGATATAGGATTTAGATATAGATTCGCTCGCTCGATGGTCGCTATGGCTCGATCTCGACTGGCTCGCTCGCTCTGGCTCCTCGCTCTGGTCGCTCCCGGCTCGCTCTCTCTCTCGCTGGCTCGCTCTCCGCTTGCTCGCTCGCTGGCTCGCTCTGGCTCGCTCGCTCTGCTCGCTCGCTCTCGCTTGCTCGCTCGCTGGGCTCTGGCTCGCTCTCGCTGGCTCGCTCGCTCTGGCTCTCTCCTGCTCGGCTCGCTCTCGCCTCGCTCGCTCTCGCTGGCTCCTCTCTCGCTCGCTCGCTCGCTCGCTCGACGCTGCTCGCTCTCGCTGGCTCGCTCGCTCTCTTGCTCGCTCGCTCGCTCTCGCTGGCTCGCTCGCTCGCTGGCTCGATCTCTATCTCTAGCTCGATTTCTTGCTCCCCCTTTGGGCCATTTTTTGTTGCAGAAGTGTGTTCAGACCTTAAAATACAATACTCACAATACTTAAAAAAAGTGGAAAATAAACAAATGTAACATATTGTGGATAATTCAAATGAAAAAGTCAAGATACTACAGTATTATATGGTATCTACCATGTTTACCAATTTATCTTAGCATTTTAGCATGCTGCCATTTACCTATTAGCCCAAAGTACGGCTGAGGCTAACGGGAACGTCAATAGTTTGGCAGGTATTGGACATAAAGCATCCCGATTACCAGCTGCACATTACATTAATGGTTGGTTTTGGCATTAACTCTGAGAAAGGTATTGGACATGCACTCTGATAAAGAGAGGACATTTGTTTGTGGTGTGTATGTATCATCTGGAGTCTGTTCTAAGTCTCGCCGTCAAATAGATTTGTTTTGACATCTTTGATAATTACAGTAATCGTCACTGAAATTTCAATACTTGTGAGCAATGGGATTTTTTGAGGTGAGAAAGGAGGGAAACGTACAACAATAGAGTTGTGGTTCATAAATGCTTACCATTCAAAGTTCATGTCACACAACTTTGATCAAATACCTTCTTTCAACGTTTCTACAATCAATGATTATTACTGTAAGGCGCTGATTTGTTGTTTTCAGACCAAACTAAGACTGTAAGAGTATCTGTAACCAATGTAGCTTAGCATGTTAGCAGGCTGACATTTGCTAATCATCACTAAGTACAGCTGAGGCTAATGGGCAGGTCATAAAACAAGCATCTCTATTACCAGCTAATCACCAAATGTAAGCTGGTTGGTGTTGCATTAACTCTGAGAAAAGTATTGACATGCAGTCCTGATAGAGAGAGGACATGTATTATTGGTGAGGCCTGAGGGCGGTGTATTTATGTATGTCATATTATTTGGAGGCTGATCTAAGTATCACCATTAAATAGATTTGTTTTGACAGCTGTGATCATTAGAGTAACTCATTGTCACTACAATATCAAAACTTGTGAGCAAAGGGAATTGTTTGGGTTGAGAAAAGGAGGAATCGTTCAACAATAAAGTTGTGATTGTATAAATGCTTACCATTCAAAGTTCATGTCACACAACTTAGACTTCTTTCAACGTTTGTACATCCCTGATTATTACCTGAAGGCACTGAGATGTTGATTGTAGACCAAACAACACTGTAAAGGCCCGGACACACCAAACTGACACCAAAGGTCTGCAGGTCTCCCTTGAAAAAGAGATCGTTGATATCAATGGGATTTTCACCTGGTTAAATAAAGGCTACAAACTAAATAACTCACACAGACGGACCCGACTGTCACGTCGCCTCACGTCTCCTGCGTCTTGCCATGTGTCGCACTGGAACACACCGCAAAGACTTCAGCCGACGGCCAAGAAGCACGTACGAACTGCGCATGCGTGAGTGGCAATAACTCTCCTGACCAGCAGGCGGCGGTAGTGTGTATTCGTCATTCAAAAGAGGGCAACAACCGAAGACAGACTGCGTGATAACCGAGAGAAGAAGAACAGACTGCGTGATATAAACAAACAACAAATAGCGTGTTCCATGTTCCCTCTACAGCGAGAAGCTCACGGGGCTTTCCCGAACCTGTCGAGAGCTGGAGTTAAATGGAATCTCACATTTGCCTTCTTAATCGTTTGTTTGGGTCCCTCACTTCCGTTCACTTCTCATGCACTGATTCACTAGCTGAACAGCCAATCAGAGTGATGTATTTTGCCTGACGGTTTTCGGCCGAAAAGGTGTCGGCCCGGCTGAATAGACCCGACGGTGCGGGACACACCAATCTGAGTAGGGGCGTGTCGATGCTCATCGTCGGCCTGACGCCCATCGACGGCCAAAATCGGCTTGGTGTGTCCGGGTCCTTAAGAGTGTCTTTAACCAATTTAGCTTAGCATGTTGAAATGTGCTAATCATCACTAAGTACAGTTGAGGCAAATGGGCAGGGTCATAAACAAGCATCGCTATTACCAGCTTAATCACCAAATGTAAGCTATTGGTTGGTTTTGCATTAGCTCTGAGAAAGGTATTGACATGCAGTCTGATAGAGAGAGGACATGTATTATTGGTGAGGCCTGAGGGGCGGTGTATTTATGTGTGTCAGTCTGGAGGCTGATCAAGTCTATGAGGTTCACCACTAAACAGATTGCTTTGACAGCTTTGATAAGTAGGCCACTAATACGCAGTTTAGAGCTCCAACAAGCCACCGAAGGAAGACAAATTCAATTTGTTCTATCTGACGGGTGGCAGGAGAACGAGTGATCAGTCTGACTCGAATGGGTTTTTCTCCTGCGAGCATCACTTTTGGCTTTTGGCATTGAAGTGGCACAGAAGTTTTCTACAAATAGCCATTTAGCAGCACGTGCAGAGAGGTTAAATCCATCCTCCACAAACATCGCTTTTTATCAAAATGAAGCGAGGAAGGACAACACGCTGCTGATCCTCTGGGATGAAATGCAGCTGTTGCTCAGAAACTTTAACAGCTGAGGAATTTAAAAAAAAATGTTTTAGATGCGGGTAAGAGTGATGATGTTAGACTTGTTTTGGTGTGGTTCTGCCGTGTAGTAGACATTGTAGAGGAACATTTGCAGCAAGCATATGCTCAAACAAGAAGAAGACAATATTTAATAAAAACCTTAATCTAGCATCTTAACCAAAAACAAAATTAAACAAAAACTCAAATTCAAACTGACGTAGATGCACCAGGTAGCTGCAGAAGAGGATAATGGACCCGTCCACAACGGCAGCGTGCGTTGCTTCAACAGAGATGCTTCCCATTCACTTTGAATGGGGTGACGTCAAGCTTTGCCGAACTGCATTGTGGTTCCCGTCGCTTTGCCTCCGTTGCTCGCTTCGTAAGTTGAGAAAGTTCAACTTTTCAAGCGTTTGACGGAAGCGCCAGCCATCGAATAATATGCCAGTACAAGCGCTAGCCAATCAAACCGCGTGTGTGTGTCCGGGGCGGGAGATGAATGGTGATTGGTTGTTGGGCAAGCTTCAACGCGACGGAACCGTGTGGACTTACCGTAAGGGCATAGTGAGATTTATTTTCTTTCTACCAAAAATATTTATTTTTATTTGAGATTAGAGTAAAAATTAAAAAAATGTAAATCAGAACTCTAAAAAAAAAAAATGTTTTCTGAAAATAGCCTTTTCTCCGATTCTGACTTTTATATCAAATTCCAATTATTTTATCAGAATTCCGACTTTTTCTCAGATCTCAAAAAACAAAAGGACTTTTTTACCCACATACGGTATATACCCAAATACCCTGTGCCTCAAGCTGTCAAACAAAAAAAAGCATAAACAACATCTCAAATGAAAACAAATCTATTTACCATATTAGGGCTGCACCAAACGACTAATTTGATAATCGATTAATCTATCGATTAATTAAACGATTAATTGGACTATTCGGACTAATTATGCCTTGCACAATTTCCTCAAACGCTCTTATTTAGCCATCAACTTTTAGATTTAGCTTGAGGTTGTTTTAGGCATGTGGAAACTAACAATGAAGACAATAAAGATGAATACTTGATTCAAAATGCATATATTATTAAATTAACTAAAACACATTTTGAACAAAATTAACATTTTTTCTTTCTTTTTTTTTGCGGAGGGATTCTATATCGGCAATGAAGGCACATTGTGCAATGTGCAACTGTGCACATTAATCCCGCGTATTACACATGGCCACATTCTCAACAAAGTAACGACATGATTCCCAATAGTAATTTAAAAAATGCTTTCATGGATTTAAGAAAATGATTTTATTGATTTAAAAAAAATAGTTTTAATGTAATTGATTTAAATTGACAATGCATCCGCTAAGAAAAATAGTTCCTTTGTTACTGTTTGTACTACGTACAACGGCAGGAACTCTGCTTCAATAGTGTTTGTTGGAGGAGGCTTTTTGATTACAGGATTTGAAAACAGAATCGTTGCTTGTGCTTTAAAAGTAGCACAATTCATGATGGGGGTAAAACCTTGGAAAAGTATCTAGATATCCCTGCCCTAATGGCCAAAGGTAAACTGGCAACTGAAATATGTTGTCCGCCGTTTGATGTCTGGTGTCTGGACCGCTTGCGTAAAAAGGGAGGATTTCCTGCCCCATTACTTCTCTTCTTACTTCTATAAGAATAAAACACGGAGGAGGACGGAGATCTCTTTTCCTCTCATTCTTCTCCCCCTCTTCTGACCGCCCAGCAGCTGATCTCAGGCCACGCTCCCCTCTCCTGCAGGGGGCGTGGTCAGCTGCAGCTCACAGAATCAGCCCTTGCAAAAACAGCGCTGGAAAGAGCAAATAGAGCGAAATGAGGCATGGCTAAAATGCAGGATCTCTTTGGTATTTTGAAAAAAAAAACTATATTATATACTTTATATAGGTCGATAGAGTAGCCCCTTTTTTTAAAATAGTTTTTATAGGTGTTGCTATCTGTTTTGTGTAGCGTGGTTCTACAAGCAAGTCAATGCATTCATTGGGTGGTATCAGAGAGTTACACGGGTCTGTAAATGCAATGAAAAACAATTGGCCACAGCAAATCATTTATATTAACATGTCATTTTTACTTTTGAATACTTCAGTACAAAGGATGTATTGAATAATTTAAGTGATATGTGGACACATATAAATCAATTAGTCAAAACAGGGCTACATTTGATTTAATTAAAAGGTATAATATGTGGTAAACTGAAAGAGCCGTTTGGGAGCCGAAAGAGCCGGCTCTTACTTGGTGAGCCGAGCCAAATGATCCGGCTCACCAGAGAAGAGCCGGAATTCCCATCCCTAAAACCGCCCCGCCCCCCGCACACAGACGGGGGAGAGATCTCTCTTCTGGATTGGAAAGATCGAAAATATATCATAGACGCATTTGTTTGTCTTTTTGCATATTAGAAACAGTTAGCGATATAATGTTTTGTAGCAATAATACATGACATATATTTTTAAATGTCTCCAGTACCGATAAAAAGACCAATAACGTTGGAGCTTAACGGCGCGTAAAACACACGTGATGACGTCACCAACGAATCGACGACTGAATTAGTTGGCAACTAATTTGGTCATCGATTAAGTCGATTAGTTGTTGCACCCCCTATACCACATACAAAAACAGCAAGGAAATCCATATTTAACTATTATAAATCAATGAACAGCTCCAACACTTACAGTACATAAATAGGGATCCCAATATTTGAAATCATGATTGAACCACACTGTCACACCTACTCATGAACTAAAAAATACCCCTCCCTTTGAACAAGGATGCTTCTATCAGCGCCTCATCTACATTCAAGGATCTGTGGTTCTCCGTCTCTTTATTTTTATAGAGCATGTTTTGGCAGAAAGCACCGCAGGCCATTAGCGAGGCGTAAGGAGTCCCACTGGTTTATATCCAGTTCAGACTGTGGCTTTTCTGTGATTTATCCTCCTGCCGTCCTGCTGTCCTCAGCACAATCCCCTCTCTCTCAGCACACCTTTCGCCAGACTCGCAGTATTACATTCAGAAAATGATGAAAAGATCTCAGATGTGCCTCCTTCCCTTCCTCCATCCCCTCCCCCTGCATCCCCTTCAAGCTAAGTGTGATTAATCAAACATCCTTTCCCTTCTTGTGTCTTCCTAATCATCCATCTTTCTTTGTTTCGGCTTAATATGTCAACAATTCCATTTCTGTTTCCGCATATTTGGTTCTTCTTATTGTGTTTAT